>NC_142592.1:71492866-71762866 GCF_965207765.1 Zootoca vivipara | reverse complement strand
CTGTCAGGAAGCGGATGCGCAACGTGTGCCACATGGAGCGCAGACGGACCGGGAGCCGGGAGAAGCTGCAGCACGCGCCGTGCAGAGCCTCGACCCAGCAGGACCCTGCGCGATCCGCAGCTCGCGCCGCGCCAAGCCCTGACCCAGCGGGACCGGCAAGGGCAGCAGCGCACGCTTTGCTGAGCCCTGACCCAGCAGGAGCCGCAAAGGCAGCAGCACGCGTGCCCTGCCGAGCCCTGAACTGCCGAGCCCTGCCGACTGAACTGAGCGGCAGCCGGCAAAAGCAGTAGCGTGCGCGCCCTGCCAAGCCCCGACAGAGCGGGAGCCGGCAAAGCCAGCGGCGCGCGCGCCCTGCGGACCCCTGAACTGCCGAGCCCTGCCGACTGAACTGAGCGGGAGCCGGCAAAAGCAGTAGCGCGCGCGCCCTGCCAAGCCCCGACAGAGCAGGAGCTGGCAAAGCCAGCGGCGCGTGCGCCCTGCCGACCCCTGAACTGCGGACCCCTGAACTGCCGAGCCCTGCCGACTGAACTGAGCGGGAGCCGGCAAAAGCAGTAGCGCGCTGTGCCGAGCCCCGACAGAGCTTAATAAAAATAATAAAAATAAAAATAAGACATCCCCTGAAAATAAGCCGTGGTGTGTTTTTTTGCAAGAAAAATAAATATAAGACGTGTCTTATTTTAGGAGAAACACGGTATAAGGTATCTTTTTTGGTATCTTTTTGGAATCCAGTCCATGCACTAATTCAGGATATAAAGAATACACTTAGATATATTTTATATGGTTGCTTCATCTCCCCAAATTTTATTTCCCCCATTCCATGCACTGTGATGCAAACATGGTGTCAGACCCTTATTTGTTTCAGATTATTATTATTATTATTATTATTATTATTATTATTATTATTATATTTACTGCACTTTCTGTCTCTTGTCTTTTGTGAAACACCTTCAGGGTGTTATAGTCAAAGAGCAGGAGAAAAATCTCCTAAGTAAATACTATAAATAAATGGGGTTTTTTTGCTCATTGAGAGTAAAGCTATGAAGTGTGAAAGGAGTGGGGGAGGTTTGGTTTGAAGACAGATCTGAACAATATGTGAGCCACTAAGTCAAATACAGCCCAACAGCCTGCTTAGGTTTTCAAAAATGGGCAAATCTGCAATACGTTCTCTGCTAAGTAGCTTGTGGTGTGAAGGTAATAAAATCCATTCTATGAAAACAATACTTCATATGTGGGTTCTCTCAGGTGGGTTGGTTTTGTGTGGTGTGGGACATAGGGCTGATGCCCCCAAATCCAAACTCTGTATCAGATCCAGTAATTAATATATTATTTGTGACTTCCTCTTATTTCAGTGAAGGAGGTAAGCACACGACTAACTCTCTCCAACCTAATAAAATATCATCAATGTAACTCTCTCTCCAACTAAAATCATCAGGTGCTAAAAGTATTGTCTTGAGTTGCCATTCTGACCCTGACAGAGATGTTCTCTCTGTGTTCCAACTGCCCCATTTATTTATATGAAACTAATGAGTCCATGCACAAAGGATATAAGTGTGTGTGTGTGTGTGCGCGCGCGCGCACGTGTACACCCACCCACACACTCACACACCCCTGCCCTGAACTAAATGGAGCAGTAGCTGTGATGCAGTGGCTGCTGCACATTTGAAATCCTGCCATCGTCCTATAGCTGCAGATTTTCAACCATTCTTAAAATGCAACTAGGATTATTTATTTTGTAAAATACAGAGCCATTTTGAGATCAGACTTAAGAGGTTTTTTTAAAAAAAAAAGTCTGCTGAGCTGAGGGACACAAGACTGATATTGGCACAGCAATATGACAGGGGTTGTAACACTGTCACACTTACAGGACTCTTCCCCAACCTGGTGCTCTCTAAATGTTGCAGGACTCCAGTGAAGAATATTTAATATATAGATTCTCTCTGAAATTTGTGCGTTTGTGATGTGTGTTTTGGTGTGTGTGTGTGTGTTTGTGATATGTGTGTGAGGGGGGGGGGAGAGGGAGTTATGAACTATTCAGAGAGGGTTGTACGTCCATGACTATCTCTATCTCATAGAAATCACCAGGTCTTAAAGGTGCTTTACTATGGCTCTATCGACTTGTGCAGCTCCTGTACCAAGCTAAGTACCATTGCGAAAAGCAAAACAAGGAAGAGTCAACGAGGGTCTATCATTTAGAACACTACTGTTCAGGCCCCACCACTGACCAGTCAAGAACCAGATTTCTTAAAATCAAAAGCTGACAGAACTACCACACTTACTGGCACATTCCACCACTTGGCGTTGTCTTGGTGTTGAACTCCAATTGCCTTCATCGCTGAAGTGTAAGTGGTGGTTGAAGTCCAATATGTGGAAAGCTCTAGTCTGAGAAAGACAAGTTTATAAGCTCATAATATAATATAGATTAGGGTTGCCATATTTCAAACAGAAAAGTTAAATAAAAAAAATTCCTTCAGTAGCACCTTAAAGACCAACTAAGTTTTTATTTTGGTATGAGCTTTCGTGTGCATGCACACTTCTTCAGATACAGTGAAATGGAAGTTTCCAGGCACTTATGTAGAGAAGGGGTGGGGAGGGGTGGGGAGGGGTGGGGAGGGGGAGGGGGGATAACTCAGAAGGGTGGTGGAAATGGGTGATTGACTGACTGATAGCTGTTGATGACCGCAAACGACTGCAAATGGTTTTGCATGAAAAAGCAAGGGTTGAGATGGCTGAAGATCGCTTATCATGTATAATGAGATAAGAACCCGATATCTCTCTTCAAACCAGGTCCCTCCATGGTTTTGAGCTTGGTGATAAGTTGCAATTCAGCAACTTCTCTTTCCAGTCTATTTCTGAAGTTCTTTTGTAGTAAGACAGCTACTTTGAGATCTTGTATAGAATGTCCTGGGAGATTGAAGTGTTCTCCTACTGGTTTTTCTGTCTTCTGGTTCCTGATGTCAGATTTATGTCCATTTATCCTTTGGCGTAGGGTTTGGCCTGTTTGTCCAATATAGAGAGCTGAAGGGCACTGTTGGCATTTGATGGCATACACAATGTTAGAGGATGAGCAATTAAATAGTCCTGAGATGGTATGTTGGATGTTGTTGGGGCCAGTAATGGTGTTGTCTGGGTGTATGTGGCAGCAAAGTTGGCATCTGGGTTTATTGCAGGCTCTGGTACCAGTGTCCATGTTAAGTCTGGTGGTTGTATTATTGTGGGTGAGGAGTTGTTTAAGATTGGGTGGCTGTCTGTAGGCAATGAAAGGTCTTCCTCCCAGAGCTTGAGAAAGGGAGCGGTCATTGTCCAGGAGAGGCTGTAGATCTCTGATGATGCGTTGTACTGTTTTAGCTTGGGAGCTGTATGTGATGACTAGTGGTGTTCTGTTATTTTCTTTTTTGGGTCTGTCTTGCAGCAGGTTCTCTCTAGGTATCTGTCTGGCTCTGTTGATCTGTTGTTTAACTTCATCAGGTGGATATTTTAGTTCTAAAAAGGTTTGCTGTAGATCTCTTAGGTGAGTCAATCACCCATTTCCACCACCCTTCTGAGTTATCCCCCCTCCCCCTCCCCACCCCTCCCCACCCCTTCTCTACATAAGTGCCTGGAAACTTCCATTTCACTGTATCTGAAGAAGTGTGCATGCACACGAAAGCTCATACCAAAATAAAAACTTAGTTGGTCTTTAAGGTGCTACTGAAGGAATTTTTTTATTTTACTTCGATCCAGACCAACACGGCTACCTACCTGTAACCAAAACAGAAAAGTTGTTAGGGGTTCACTAAAAAAAGCTTAGTTTTGCCCATATTTGTTGAGCTTAAAATGCAATTTTTGAGCTATTTTTATGGGAAATAGGCAAAAATGACACTGTCAACGTAGGCTACCATATGTCCGGATTTTCCGGCCGATTTTTGCCCAGACATTGCTGACAACTACAGTATTCTAAATATGTCCAGGCATTTGACAACCCTAATATAGATTGACAATAAAGCATGAAATCTGACCTGGAGCTACGTTTAAAATGATCACAAGGACCAAACTATAGTGATCCTTCCTTTTGAAAGAACAGCAAAATGGCCCTTCTCAATGTTTTAACCAGTAAGAAGGTCAGTCATTTGTTATCTAGTTTGGAGTGTTTGTTTGTCTGCTTGTCTGTCTGTCTGTTTGCTTGCTTGCTTGTTTGTTTTTGGACAGATAAATCTTAAAAGTGTTTAGAAATAAAACTGTAAATATTAGTGATATATAAAACACAGAATAAAATCTCTTCCAGTCCATATGCCATGAGTGAGTGATTATCCATATGGCTGTACAGACATCTGCCCCAGCCAGCTTGGCCAAAGGTCAGGGATGATGCGAGTTGTAATCCAGAAGCACCTGGAGGGCACCAGGTCCCCAGGTCTCATCTTAAGAAAACCTTAATATCTCCCCCCCCCCAAAAAAAACAAGTTTAAATCTTATATTATTCTTGACTTTCATTACAACATGAATTAAATGAGACTTTGGGTGAGGTGGAGTGAGTTTGCTTGCGAATTATTTCACCCATTTATGGCTTGACTGGTGGCGAATGTATGGTTGTAGCCCCCCAATGTATGTTGTGACCTGGGGATCTATGCTTGTTTGGCATTAATGGATGCAGACACAATATCCAATACTCAGTAGAATGCAGGGAAAGTGTTATCTTCCTCAAAGATTTAGTAGGGAACACACAGATTTTTTTCACTACTGCTCCTGCATAGTGCAAACCAGTAAAATGCACCCTCCAAAGGCAAATGAAGAAAGTAATAGGCTTTAGGAAAAAATGTCCTCCATGCTTTCCTAATTACACAGAGCCAATTAAATTTCTTAATCTCCTATCAAATGTTAGTCAGTTTGCAGTACAACCTGATGCATGTTAATGTGTCACCTAAATTAGGTTAATCAACAAAAGCCTTACGTTTTGCCTTTCATTAATGGCTGGGACTTAGTCATGATGTCTACACATGAACTTTTAATTTGTTTTCCATTTATAACAGTTCACAACAACTGAGGAAATAACTAGTAGGGCTGGAATGTCCTACATGAGGTCCAATGATATTTGATATCACTTTTTATAGGTAACATGGAAGAATGGGGCAACACAACTGCAGTGACTGAATTCGTTCTAATAGGCCTCTCCAGAAACCCCAAAGCACATGCTGTTTTGTTTATTCTCTTCTTGCTGATGTACCTGGTTGCTGTAGCTGGGACTTATTGTGGTGCTCATTGTGATGGATTCGCACCTCCACACACCCATGTATTTCTTCCTCAGCAACCTCTCCCTCATTGATGTCTGCTATGTCACCACCTCCGTCCCACAGATGCTGGCCCACTGCTTCACAGACAGGCCCACAATCCCCAAGGAAGATGCTTTGCACAAATGAGCATTGCTATGTATTTGGCAGTGGCCGAGGGCCTTTTGCTAGCAACGATGGCGTATGACCGTTTTGTGGCAATATGCTACCCTCTACGTTATAGCTTAATCATGAGCCAAAAGGTGTGTATCTCTCTGGCAGTCAGCCTGTGGTCTAGCTCTTTCCTCCTGACCATTGTTCCCTTTCTCAGTATGCAGGCACGCTTGTGCGGGCCCAATGTGGTGAATCATTTCAAATGTGAGCTCCAGGCAGTGTTGAAATTGGCCTGCTCTAATACCCAAGCCAGTGGAGTCAGCATGATGATAACCAGTGTCCTCGCTCTGCTGTTCCCCTTCTCCTTTGTTTTGGTGACCTATGGTTGCATTGGTGTCGCTGTTCTGCGTATCCACTCATCACAAGGGCGTAGTAAGGCCTTGTCAAGCTGTGGTTCTCATCTGGCTGTGGTGGGAATTTTCTATGGCACAATGTTAGCCATGTACCTCAGGCCTCAAGCCAAGACATTCACCGACAAGGAAAAGGTAGTGGCTGTGTTTTATGGGGTCGTCACTCCCATGCTCAATCCCATGATCTACAGCAGGGATCCCCAAACTTACCCGGCTTCGGGCCGGTTCCTCAGGCGCCGATCGCGCGGCGGGCCGGAGGACGGGGAAACAAACTCCCATACGTGCGCACACTTGCTTTTTCTGGCATGGGGCGCCTCCAGAAATGGCTTCTGCGCATGCGAAGACATCATTTCCAATGCACTTCCGGGTCGGAACGGCGCCAGAAATAGCTTGTATGCATGCGCACAAGCTATTTCTGGCGCCACGCCGACCCGGAGATGGGCAACCGCACTGCGGCGTGCCGGTAAGGGTGGGTGGCGGGGGCCGTTGGGGGCCGCACAATTGGCTCGCGTGGGCCGCATCCGGCCCCCGGGCCTTAGTTTGGGGACCCCTGATCTACAGCTTGAGGAACAGGGATGTGAAAGGAGCCCTTTGGAGAGCAATTGGAAGGAAAGTGGAGGAATAAAGCACTTCAGAAATTAAATTCTATATTGATAGATATTTTATCAGCAGGAATACCTAAAGTGTTTTGTTATTCTGCAAATGGGTGGAGTTCAAAGTAGTGCTAAGGAGATTATTCCATCAGTGTAAGAATTTCTGCTTTTCTGAAGGAAATGAGTTCCACTCCCCCCCCCCCCCTCGATGTGCTTCTCTGGAGGTTCTCTGGACCCCACAGAGCAGATTGTGGGGGCAGACCCATTTCCACTAGCATGAGTCATGCTGGCTCCCACTAGCACAACTATTTAATTGAATCTAGCCCAATATTTTTATTGCTGCTGGTGGTTATGGTGGCAATATAGCTTCTCAAAGTGAGGAAAGGAAAATATTTAGCTGCACCCCAAGCAGTTTACAATCTAACTATAGGCATGGACTGGGGAACCTGTGGTTCTCCAGGTGTTTTTGGACTCCAACTATCATCAGTCCCAGCTAGCATTGCCAGTGTGATCAGGGAAGATGGGAGCTGTATTCCAGCAACATCAGGAGGCCCACAGGTTCTCCATCTTCGCTTCAGACAGTACTTGAGTAAAAGAGTTAAAGATGGGCAATAGAGGACTGGGAAAGGCAAGGATAGTTATGATTTCTTCTCTGCAGATTTCTTGAAATCCTCTTTCCAAAAATTGTATGCTCTCAGAAGCAGTTTTATTTTTTCAATTGCAACTAGTAAGAGATCAGTTTTTTGGGGGGGGGTTTCTCCTTCCTTCCTTCTCTTGGGGAGCATTGTTTCCTAGTTTGTCTTCAGAAATTTTGCATTAAAACATACTTTTTAGGCCAGCTAACCAAATGCTAAAAATTTAAATCAGCATGTTGTAATATCATTTAAACTTGAGTGGTTCATGATGTGCATATTTTTTTTTGTAAGATTAAATCATATTAAACATCTTTCACAGTAAGCAAAGTCCAACTCTTCTGTTTACCATGTGAAATATCTACCACACAACCCTCAGAAGTACATTTTGGGTACCATTTTCAGCCATCAAATAAATCCTTTACATACTCAGAGTACAAACAATTTGCAAATAGTCTATGTATTAAGTAAATTTATTAAATATAAATATCTTCCTCTCCAAGTCTTAGAATTATTTCCCCCTTATTTTACCTTTAGCTGTGAACTAGCAAAGCAATTCCTTACTTCAGTTTCTGTTATTCAACCAATTAAACTGTTTTTAATATTCGGTTGGAAACCGCCCAGAGTGGCTGGGGAAACCCAGCCAGATGGGCGGGGTATAAATAATAAATTACAATTACAATTACAATTACAATTACAATTATTATTATTATTATTATTATTGCTGTGGGGCTGAAAGAGTACCAGTTGATTATATAGAACAGGTATGCCCAACTTCAAGTAGGCTGTGACCCAGTATCAAAAACTGGCAGTGATCTACCACACTCTTCCATTGTCATTCTTCAACTTAAACATATTCTATTTGGCTGAGCTCATATTTGGCTTCCCCAAGGCCTTAGCGGAGGACCATGTCCAGCCCTGCAAAACACCATTTTGCTTCCCACCCCAGGAAGATGAGCCCCCTTTATTTCCTGGGGTTGGGAAGCTGCCTTATACCAAGACAGGCTGTCCTGACACAGATTGGCAGCTTCTCTCCAGGAACTTCGGGCAGGAGAATCTTCCCAGCCCTGCCGGGGCCTTGAACCCTGCATCCTTCCTCACACAAGCACAAACCGCTCCATGATCATGCTGCTCCCCTCAAGGCAAGGTGCCTTCTCACAACCCCCCCACCAACCCCCTCCCAGGGCCCTTGGTGCACACGGGAAGCCAACATGCCCCCCCCCAATGTCCAATTTCTCCCTTTACCAGACAATGAGTTCCATGGGGACATGGGGGGCGGCGGTGGCTTAGTAAACGCAGCTAGACTGGAGCTGTAAAAGTGGGGAAAGTTCAGCGTCCACACAGAACTAGGATCAGAAGGGCGAGGGGGGAGGGGGGAGGGGGAGGGGTGTCACTCACCGTCTCTCTCCACGCGCTGCCTTCTCACAGCTCCCTCCGCGGCGCTACAGCACGTGTGGAGCCCACGTGCCTTGTCCTTGCTCCCCCCGCCTCCCTGTTCTGGGCTGGGGCTGCAGGTGTGGAGTCACGTGCCTTGCACCTTTCTGGGGCCGGCAGGCTGGCAGGGCATGGAAGGAGCAGGGGAGTGGAGAAGGGCGGCGATGAGCAAGCCCGGCTAAGCGGAGCCTCGAATGGGCATGCAGCTGAGGGTGCCCTGCCCAGCAGACAAGGGAGAGGGCAGCGGGTGGAGGCAACGGGTCGTCTCTTTCAATTCCTATGAGCCATAGTGCGATTGACAAACATCCATCCCATGATTAACCGATCGATCGACATGTCTGCTATAGCCGGTCCTTCTACTTGCTCTGCTCTGGCACCAGCTCTGCTGAATTCCTCCATCCTCCTGTCTACTGCCTCCATTCCCTGCATTTTCAAAGTGCAGCAGTGAGTTGCGAGTTCCAGTTCTTATTTATACAATAGAGTGGATTTATACAATCCACACACAAAAAGGACTTATCAGCTTTAAATTTGCAGAACTTAAAACAAAACAGAAACACCAGGAAAATAAATCATAAGGGCAGGGAAGAACAGCCCCATGAGGGAAGAAGGTAAAACGCGGATCTACACGGATCCTCCACTTTTTAAAAAACAACTCCAACAAATCCAGTGTCATATCACATCTGGAAGCCACGACTACAGACTGCACTATAAAAAACGGGAAGAAGGTAAAACACGGATCCACATGGATCCTCCACTTTTTAAAAACAACTCCAACAAATCCAGTGTCACATCACATCTGGAAGCCACGACTACAGACTGGACTATAAAAAACGTGGATCCAAAACTTTGCTGCCCTGCAGCACCACAAAAATTTGGTTCCGAGGCACGGACCCTCATGAATTCATATGGTTTTGAAAGGGTTAGGGTTAGGGTTATGAAATTATTAAAATAAGGAAAAATAAGATACTTACAGTTGCAAGTGTTATTTTCTTGTGGGTTTTTTTTTTACATTGTGAGCATAAGCACTTAAAAACCTCTTTTCCTAAAATCAAGATGCATATATTTTTAAGTTCTACTTATTATGAACATGTAAGAAATTGTGCTGAATTTCTAAAGCGACCTCTTTCGGTTTAAGCGCACCTATACATGCCTCTCCCAAAAGCCGTTCCCTTTAAGCTCAGATGTGCAGAGGCTGGTTGTAGCCATTCAGCACTCTGTCCATGCACAAAGAAACTCTCATTCCTCATTCCTTCACATGTCCCAGGGTCAAACCCTGACACTGAAAAAAATGGTTCTGGCTGAGTTCTGAAGTCACATTGAATCCCAGTTCAAAGCAATGCCATTTGTCCATAGGCAAGCAAGTCCGTTTTGCCTTCCTCTTGATTATCAGCCAATATTTAGTGTATGAATCGAGTTACCAAAGGACTAACCTGCATGTGGATTTTCAATGATTTGTCAGGAGTTGGTGTCAGTTGAAGGAAAGCTGAACAGAGATGGGGGGGTAGGTATAAGTCCCATCCATAGGGCCAGAACTTGAGAGAGCTGCTGTTCCTTGACGATGGACATGGAAGAAGCCAGGCCATTAGGTGTACAGTGGAACCTCGGTTTATGAACACCTCGGTTTACGAATTTTCAGTTTACGAACGCCGCAGACCCATCTGGAACGGATTAATTCACTTTCCATTACTTTCAATGGGAAAGCTCGCTTCAGTTTATGAACGCTTCAGTTTATGAACAGACTTCCGGAACCAATTGTGTTACCACTGGTGAAACCGAGTTACCACTGTAACTTCTTCCATGAGTGTAGCTCTTTTCTGGGAAAAGCCTCACGTATCCCAGAAAAAGAAAACTTCCTTCCATAGAACTCTTAAAAGGGCAGGAACACTTTCTCAAGGACTGACAAGGTAGTCAAGGGATCAAAGAACAGCAAGCAAGAGAAAACCCCACAAGGACACCCCTTAATAAAATGATGAAAGCCATCAAGAACATCCCTGAACTCAGGTATGGGGAACCTCCTCATGTTACTGCACTACAACTCCCATCATCCCATCATCCCTGGTCGCTGGCTCTGCTTGCTGGGGCTGATGGTAGTTGTGGTTCATCAACGTCTGGCGGGCTAAAGGTTCATCACATTGGTGCTAACAAAATGGTTCCTTGACAGCCAAGCGCCAATGTCACAATAAATAAATGCTGTTATTTTGGTTCGGTGGGTGCCTTGCTGCTGAGGGCGTTGTCTTCATTCTAATGACCAGATTCACACAAACAGTGCTGGCCTCCCTTCAAGTACAGCTTTCCTCAACCTCGTTGCCTTCCAGATGTTTGGGATTGCAACTCCCACCATCCCTGAAGTTTGGGAAGAAGATGGGAGCTGGAGTCTGGAGGGCACCAAGTTGGGGAAAACTGACATAGGTAATCAAGACTGAAGGACTGCCAGCTCCAAAATTACAGCCTCTGTTGCTGGAGGTACCTCTGGGATAGCTCAGTTGGTAGAGCATGAGACCCTTAATCTCAGGGTCATGGGTTCGAGCTTCATGTTGGGCAAGATTCCTGAATTTCAGGGGGTTGGATTAGATGACTCTAATGGTCCCCTCCAATTCTACAATTCTATGTTTCGAAACAGAGACCACCGTGCCTTCCGACTCATCTCTGCTCAACGGCCCAGTTGGGCAACCCTTGAAAATGGCGGCCCCCATAGGCAAAGTTAGGGAAGTGAAGGATGCGGGCAGGTTGTGCTTTGCACAGTGGATATTTCTCCCCCATATTTTTCTATATCACATGATTCATTTTCTTGCATACAAGGGCTGCGGATGGATGGGTATGTCCTCGACACCAAGGCAAACCAATGGCATATGACACTGGCTCTGACAGGCGGCCCCTGACCAGAACATGCTGTGGTCCATAGTCTTGGTTTTCCCAGGCTGGTGGGTGGGTGGTTGTCCCTGCCTCGCAGGGGCATTTGGAAAAGTGGAGCCTCACTTTGAGAGAACTGTTTAAAATGAAAATGCTGCAATTGACGTGTCCTTGCGAATCAAGTGGCATTCCGACAGAGCATTACCAAATAAACCTTTTGCTATTTCACCTTCCAAAGCCTGCCTCGTGTGGAGTTGCTTCTCTGTATACGGTTCTTTCTCTTTAAACAACAGCCTTGCTGCGGCTGCCAAAGTTGATCGATCAGGCCTGAGACACGCAGTGCAGGATATTTTCTTTGCATGAGCGATGTACCAGGATTTTAAAAAACAGACCAAAAACTATGGTTCCAGGTGCCCCTCCCCGTCTTCAAGGTGGCTTTGTCGGAGGCATGGAAATCTGCACCCCAAGGAGCACGCAGAGTCGGGCAGCTGGGCTGGGCTGAGCAGGTGGGGGCACAGCCCCTTGACGGAGGCAGCTCCACCACCACCACCGCCACCGGGAAAGGAGTGAAGCGGGTGAGGCGGACATGCGGGTGGTTCCGTGTGCCTCCTCAATGCGCCCCTGCTGGGCAGGCAACATGGCCCAGGGTGCCACTCAGCCCAAGGGGAAAGACGCCCCTGAGTCTAGCTGCCACATTCTGGATTAGTTGTAGTTTCTGGGTCACCTTCAAAGGTAGCCCCACATAGAGCGCATTGCAGTATTCCAAGCGAGAGATAACTAGAGCATGCACCACTCTGGTGAGGCAGTCTGCAGGCAGGTAGGGTCTCAGCGTGCGTACCAGATGGAGTTGGTAGACAGCTGCCCTGGATACAGAATTAACCTAAGCCTCCATGGACAGCTGTGGGTCCAAAATGATTCCCAGACTGCGCCCCTGGTCCTTCAGGGGCACAGTTGCCCCATTCATGACCAGGGAGTCCTCCACACCTGCCCGCTTCCTGTCCCCCCAACACAGTACTTCTGTCTTGTCAGGATTCAACCTCAATCTGTTAGCCACCATCCATCCTCCAACTGCCTCCAGACACACAGGACCTTCACTGCCTTCACTGGTTCTGATTTGAAAGAGAGGTAGAGCTGGGTATCATCCACATACTCATGCTCTGGTCAGACCTCACCTGGAGTACTGTATCCAGTTCTGGGCACCACAGTTCAAGAAGGATACTGACAAGCTGGAACGTGTCCAGAGGAGGGCAACCAAAATGGTCAAAGGCCTGGAAACGATGCCTTATGAGCAACGGCTTAGGGAGCTGGGTATGTTTAGCCTGGAGAAGAGAAGGTTAAGGGGTGATATGATAGCCATGTTCAAATATATGAAAGGATGTCATATATAAAGGAGGGTGAAAGGTTGTTTTCTGCTGCTCTAGAGAAGCGGACACGGAGCAATGGATTCAAACTTCAAGAAAGAAGATTCCACCTAAACATTAGGAAGAACTTCCAGACAGTAAGAGCTGTTCGGCAGTGAAATTTGCTACCAAGGAGTGTGGTGGAGTCTCCTTCTTCGGAAGTCTTTAAGCAGAGGCTTGACAGGCATATGTCAAGAATGCTTTGATGGTGTTTCCTGCTTGGCAGGAGGTTGGACTGGATGGCCCTTGTAGTCTCTTCCAACTCTATGATTCTATTATTCTATTATGAACACCCAGCCCAAACCCCCTGATGATCTCTCCCAGCAGCTTCATGTAGATGTTGAAAAGCATGGGGGAGAGGCTTTTCGCTGAATCACCACTAATTCCTCTAATGTTCATGATACATGACAGCAGGCGAGAGGACAATCACAGGAGATTTTTTGAAACCTTTCAAAACAGTGTCCATTGCTCAATTCAGATAAAGTTGTCATAGTGTCTGACAGAGAAAAAGGAATTTAAAATGCTTTGGAGCATCTTTTGCTCAAGAGCCACAGAGCGGTATGCTGGAATCACATCCGCAGAGACATCATGTTTTGGTTGAAAAAACATGGAGCCAGTTTAGAAGATACCAAGCTATACCTTGCTGACTATTTTGATCGTCTGAGATCAAATTCTGAGCAAGACTACAGATTCAAATTTGATAAACTCAGTACAAATAGGAGCAAAGCGTTCTTAGACTACTTTAAGGCAGACCTGCACCAAGCAATAATAAAGCATGCTGGGGACTGGATTCTAAAGAGACTGGACATATATAATGAAAAAAGTGGAATCACCACAAATGTCTCTGAGAGTTTTCATGCAGCTATAAAAAGACTTTGACAATGGAAAGAATTGACGGTGGAAGCAATGGTGTTATCCTTACATGCAATGCAAAAAATTTACTGGAGAGAAACTTTGCGTGGACTATGTAACACTGGAAACTTTCATTTGCGGCCTCAGTTTGTCAGACACTCAAGATCACCCAAGGCAGTCTCGAGCAGGTCGGGCGCCCTGGCACCAAGGGGCGGAGATCGCTCCGGCGCCCCCGCCCTCGCAGGGTGCAGCATGGTTTCCATGCGGCTTCGCCGCGCAGCGCCCCATCTACTAGCCCGGCACCCTGGCACACCGCACCACCGGGAGTCTACCTAGAGCCGGCCCTGAGATCACCAGAAGATACAGTCTTTCCTCATATAGCTTGTGATCCATCACAAATCATGGATAACTTCTGTGGCCTAAGAAAGATGAAAGCTATGAGAAGTCACCATCAGTTTGTCAAATGGTACTAGCGGACTTCATGGTAATGAACAATTTAATAGATGTTTGTCCACAGTTTGGTGTATTTGTGGTAAGGGTTAGTAAAGAAAAGCATTATGTTGTCTGCCTTTTCCCCAAAGAGAACTGCTCTTGCCCATCATCCAGGACTTGCTACCATATTATAGCTGCCAAAAAAATCTATTGGCATGCCACCAGAACCAGGGAAGCCTCGCCGGTTGCAGCTCACACAGTTCAAGCGAAATAAAAGGCAGAAGAGTAGATCAGGAAGAAAGTTCCTCAGACTGAAGGAAAAGATAACAGTAGCTCTAACCCCACACCCAAACCCAAACCCCAAACCCGAACCACCGAACCCCCAAAACCCAAACCCCGTGTCCCCTGACTCCGACACACAACCTTTTTTTGTTAAGTCTTGTCAATGCAAATGTGAGGTCCTTATTACTAAGAATATATTTTTTATGGATTTAACCTCTTTTTCCAGCTCATTATCTTAATTCAGCCTGCCTTATTCAATCCTTTGTGGCTTCCTATTTCCAATACACATATCTCTCTCTCGAGCTTTTGTTGTACGAACAGTGACTAATAGGTTCCTCCCTTTCCCCACTGTATTAAAAAACTTTTGCAGACTTTTAATAAGGTCCCTATTGTTGTACTTTATAACAACTTCTCATTAGCAAACTTTGCAAACGGCAATACCCTTGATAAACAATTATTTTTTGTGCAGCAAACTTCCTTTCTCCACTGTCTGCTTTCTGTTGGTACTTTTTTGGAGAGTTGTGGCTGAATATTGCCCTCCAGGCAATAGCCACAGTGTCAGGGACTGATGGGACTTGTGGTCCAAAACATATGGATGTCACCACACTGGCAGAAGTGGTGCACTTGTGGCCCTCCAAATATTGATGGATTACAACTCATATCACTCTTGCCCATTGGCCATGACTCTTGGTGCTGATGAGAGTTGTAAACTAACAACACCTGGATTGTTTCTGTTTCACCAGTCCTCCCCTCAAGCCCCTTTGACCATGCAGGTCATGCTCCATGCCATTTCCACCACAATGTACAAAGTTTCATCGTATGCATAAAATAAGTAAGCCTTAATTCACAATGGGAAAGGTGACTCCCCTCACAATCAGGGGCCAGTTCAATTAGGAGGAAACTTCCTTTCCAGCCCTATACACCAGCAGCTCATAAACCCAGTGAGACTCTGACATTGAGGGCAACTTCTGTGTCTCAGGTTACATCTGTGCAACCTATTAGAGGACAGTATATGAGCTGGCAAGTGGCGCGGTCTTCCTGTTTCTGCAACTGCTTCATAGGGCCCAGGCCTGTGGACAGCTGTCTAGAGACTAGATGTCAGGATCATGCCCCCCCCCCAGCACTCCGGGAGAGTCAACTTTGGAAATTGAGCTGAGTGAGGAAGAGGCTGACTCTGTAGTGACAGCTGTCTGTCTGATTTTGAGAGAGTGGCCCGGGGCCCCTCCTTTCCGTAGAAGAAGCAGTTAGTTCTCAAGGGGAGGAAGAGTTGGACTCTGGCCAAGGCATTGCCAGGCAACCATTAGATAAGATGCTGACAGAGCCTGAGTATTCTAGACTTTAAGAAAGCAGACTTCAGAAAACTTAGGGAAATGCTGGGTGAAATAACATGGACAGTAATACTAAAAGGGAAGGGAGTTCATGATGGTTGGGAGTTTGTTAAAAGGGAGATATTTAAAGCACAACTTCAGGAAATACCAATGAGACGGAAACATGGAAAGTGCCTAAAGAAGCCAGGGTGGCTATCTAAAGAACTTTTAACTGAGTTAAGATTTAAAAGGGATATGTACAAAACATGGAAAAAGGGGGAAATCACCAGAGAGGAATTCAAACAAATAGCCATCACATGTAGAGACCAAGTCAGAAAAGCTAAAGCACAGAATGAACTCAGGCTTGCTAGAGAGGTTAAAAGCAACAAAAAGGGCTTTTATGGGTATTAGGGCTTAGGGAGCTGGGTATGGTTAGCCTGGAGAAGAGAAGGTTAAGGGGTGATATGATAGCCATGTTCAAATATATGAAAGGATGTCATATATAAAGGAGGGTGAAAGGTTGTTTTCTGCTGCTCCAGAGAAGCGGACACAGAGCAATGGATTCAAACAGCAAGAAAGAAGCTTCCACCTAAACATTAGGAAGAACTTCCGGACAGTAAGAGCTGTTCGACAGTGGAATTTGCTGCCAAGGAGTGTGGTGGAGTCTCCTTCTTTGGAGGTCTTTAAGCGGAGGCTTGACAGCCATATGTCAAGAATGCTTTGATGGTGTTTCCTGCTTGGCAGGGGGTTGGACTGGATGGCCCTTGTGGTCTCTTCCAACTCTATGATTCTATGATTCTGAGGAAGAGGTAGCTGAGCCCTTCAATCCTAAAATGAGGCATTTAGAGCAACGGAAAGGAAAGAGATGAAAGGAGGGTTTGAGCTATTCCTAAATATATTTGGCAAGGGGGAAAACCGATAATAAAATATAAAATATTGATAGATGCAAAAGAAAGAGGTTTTTCCCTGTCAGATATGAGATTATATTATGAAGCATTGTGTCTTTGCTGCTTGAAGGAATGGAAGACACTAGAGAATTCACATATTCTAGACTTAGAAGGTCATGATAATATTTTTGATTGGCATGCTTATTTATGGTATGCAAAAGTTAAAGTTCATAAAGGATTTACAAATCATATAATTAGGGGCCCCTTCATGGATCAATGCCTTGTCGTGGCGAAGGGGCTTGAATAACTCAGAGAAGCTATGAGCTATGCCATGCAGGGCCACCCAAGATGGACAGGTCATAGTGGAGAGTTTTGACTAAACGTGATCCACCTGGAGAAGGAACTGGCAAGCCACTCCAGTATCCCTGCCAAGAAAACTCCATGGACAAAGACAACAGGCATATAAAAGTTATGACGCTGGAAGATGAGCCCCTCAGGTCGGAAGGCGTCCAACATGCTACTGAGGAAGAGCGGAGGACAAGTACAAGTAGATTCAGAGCTGATGAAGCGGCTGGGCCAAAGCCGAAAGGACGCTCAGTTGCGGATATGCCTGGAAGCGAAAGGAAAGTCCGATGCTGTAAAGAAAAATATTGCATAGGAACCTGGAATGTAAGAACCATGAATGGCGGTAAGCTGGATGTGGTCAAAAATGAGATGACAAGAATAAATATCGACATCCTGGGCATCAGTGAACTAAAATGGAAGGGAATGGGCGAATTCAGTTCGGATGACTATCATATCTACTACTGTGGGCAAGAATCTTGTAGCAGAAATGGAGTGGCCCTCATAGTCAACAAAAGAGTGGCAAAAGCTGTAATGGGATGCAATCTCAAAAATGACAGAATGATCTCGATACGAATCCAAGGCAGACCTTTTAACATCACAGTAATCCAAGTTTATGCACCAACTACCGGTGCTGAAGAAAGTGAAATTGACCAATTCTATGAAGACTTACAACACTTTCTAGAAATGACACCAAAGAAGGATGTTCTTCTCATTACAGGGGATTGGAATGCTAAAGTAGGGAATCAAGAGATAAAAGGAACAACTGGCAAGTTTGGCCTTGGAGTTCAAAATGAAGCAGGGCAAAGGCTAATAGAGTTCTGTCAAGAGAACAAGCTGGTCATCACAAACACTCTTTTCCAACAACACAAGAGACGACTCTACACATGGATATCACCAAATGGGCAGCATCGAAATCAGATTGATTATATTCTCTGCAGCCAAAGATGGAGAAGCTCTATACAGTCAGCAAAAACAAGACCTGGAGCTGACTGTAACTCAGATCATCAGCTTCTTATAGCAAAATTCCAGCTTAAACTGAAGAAAGTAGGAAAAACCACTGGGCCAGTAAGATACAATCTGAATCAAATCCCTTATGAATACACAGTGGAAGTGAGGAACAGCTTTAAGGATTTAGATTTGGTGGACAGAGTGCCTGAAGAACTATGGATGGAGGCTCGTAACATTATACAGGAGGCAGCAACGAAAACCATCCCAAGGAAAAGGAAATGCAAGAAAGCAAAATGGCTGTCCAACAGGCCTTACAAATAGCGGAGGAGAGGAGGCAAGCAAAATGCAAGGGAGATAGGGAAAGATACAGGAAACTGAATGCAGATTTCCAAAAAACAGCAAGGAGAGACAAGAGGGTCTTCTTAAATGAGCAATGCAAAGAAATAGAGGAAAACAATAGAATGGGGAAAACCAGAGATCTGTTCAAGAAAATTGGAGATATGAAAGGAACATTTCGTACAAAGATTACCATAATCAAGGACAAAAGTGGTAAGGACCTAACAGAAGCAGAAGACATCAAGAAGAGGTGGCAAGAATACACAGAGGAATTATACCAGAAAGATATGGAGGTCTCGTACACCTCAGGTGGTTGCTGACCTTGAGCCAGACATCTTGGAGAGTGAAGTCAAATGGGCCTTAGAAAGCACTGCTAATAACAAGGCCAGTGGAAGTGATGATATTCCAGCTGAACTGTTTAAAATTTTAAAAGATGATGCTGTTAAGGTGCTACACCCAATATGCCAGCAAGTTTGGAAAACTCAGCAATGGCCAGAGGATTGGAGAAGATCAGTCTACATCCCAATTCCTAAGAAGGGCAGTGCCAAAGAATGCTGCAACTACCGCACAATTGCGCTCATTTCACACGCTAGCAAGGTTATGCTTAAAATTCTACAAGGCAGGCTTAGGCAGTATGTGGACCGAGAACTCCCAGAAGTGCAAGCTGGATTTCGAAAGGGCAGAGGAACCAGAGACCAAATAGCAAACATGCGCTGGATTATGGAGAAAGCTAGAGAGTTCCAGAAAAACGTCTACTTCTGCTTCATTGACTATGCAAAAGCCTTTGACTGTGTCGACCACAGCAAACTATGGCAAGTTCTTAAAGAAATGGGAGTGCCTGATCACCTCATCTGTCTCCTGAGAAATCTCTATGTGGGACAAGAAGCTACAGTTAGAACTGGATATGGAACAACTGATTGGTTCAAAATTGGGAAAGGAGTACGACAAGGTTGTATATTGTCTCCCTGCTTATTTAACTTATATGCAGAATTCATCATGTGAAAGGCTGGACTAGATGAATCCCAAGCCGGAATTAAGATTGCCGGAAGAAATATCAACAACCTCAGATATGCAGATGACACAACCTTGATGGCAGAAAGCGAGGAGGAATTAAAGAACCTTTTAATGAGGGTGAAAGAGGAGAGCGCAAAATATGGTCTGAAGCTCAACATCAAAAAAACCAAGATCATGGCCACTGGTCCCATCACCTCCTGGCAAATAGAAGGGGAAGAAATGGAGGCAGTGAGAGATTTTACTTTCTTGGGCTCCTTGATCACTGCAGATGGTGACAGCAGTCACGAAATTAAAAGACGCCTGCTTCTTGGGAGAAAAGCAATGACAAACCTAGACAGCATCTTAAAAAGCAGAGACATCACCTTGCCAACAAAGGTCTGTATAGTTAAAGCTATGGTTTTCCCAGTAGTGATGTATGGAAGTGAGAGCTGGACCATAAAGAAGGCTGATCGCCGAAGAATGGATGCTTTTGAATTATGGTGCTGGAGGAGTCTCTTGAGAGTCCCATGGACTGCTAGAAGATCAAACCTATCAATTCTTCAGGAAATCAGCCCTGAGTGCTCACTGGAAGGACAGATCGTGAAGCTGAGGCTCCAATACTTTGGCCACCTCATGAGAAGAGAAGACTCCCTGGAAAAGACCCTGATGTTGGGAAAGATGGAGGGCACTAGGAGAAGGGGACGACAGAGGACGAGATGGTTGGACAGTGTTCTCAAAGCTACGAACATGAGTTTGACCAAATTGCGGGAGGCAGTGCAAGACAGGAGTGCCTGGCAAGCTCTGTTCCATGGGGTCACGAAGAGTTGGACATGACTAAATGACTAAATAACAACAACAACAACAACAACAACAGGCTAAAGCCTTGTCCCACTCTTTGCTCCGCATTTTCTTTGCTGATGGGGCCCTATGTCCTATCAGCGTTAAAGGTGTTCAGGGCAAATGTGGTAGCCACAATGGCCTATGCTGCACCGTTATGGGTGGCTATGGCAAATTTGTCACCCTTGGAGACGTTGCAGAATCAATTCTTGCGCAGGCTCCTAAAGCTTCCCTCATGCATAACCAACTCAGCATACGTCTAGAACTGAAGATCCCCGCCCTAGAATCTATCTTATGGAGGTGAGTCTTTAATTGCTGGCTGACTCTCTGGCACAGACTGCCCAGCCACTATCTTGTGCAATGCCTATGGCAGGATAAATTCCCCAGCCCATGGTCCAATAAAATCCATGCCAAACTCTTATTTTATGGAATCTCTCCGTCAGTCTCCATAAATCGAGACCTTGCTGCAGCCAAAAGACTTATTAAACAAAAGCTGGACAATGCTGAGTTGCAATATAACCTAACGACGGGTGGAGGGGTCTGCTTGTCAATGAATATCGGCATTACACCAACTTGTCATGTTCCATCATACCTATCCTCCCTTTCCTTCGCCTCACACTTGTTTGTGTTTATCAAAGTGAGATTTAATGCTTTTCCGTCTAACGTTTTGAGACACAGATTTTCCAAGGGACAAGCTTCCGCACTCTGTACTTGTGACAAAAAGTCGTAAGAATCCCTCCACCACCAAATACCTTCACCTCCCCACCTCAGTAGGAGGATGAGAAACATACTACAACGCCAACCAAATACGCCATATAATCCCATATATACTAGAAGACGAGACAAAACAATGGGTACATCTGGAGAGGGACTCAATTGAAAATATCTGCACCACAGCATATCCCTTTCTCCCAAACAAATTAAAGAAGATTCCCACAACACTCAACAGATACACACAAACTATGTTCAAAGCATGGAAAGCAGAAACTAGTAAATTATCTCCAACTCCATCCCCATTAATTCCCCTGGCTTACCATCCATTGTTCCATCATGCAGCACAAAACCTCCAGATGAAAACCTGGCAAACCAAAGGTTTACATCGCTTAATAGACTTCTATAAAGACAACAAACCTTTGTCAACACAAGAAATACAGGACAAACTAGAAGACATCCCAATGCCCTGGTTAGCACAACATCAATTACATGCCTTTCTAAATAACCCAACAGTAAAACCAGCAGCAACTAGACCCCTGACAGCTTTCGAAAGCCTCCTCCAAATGTCAAAAGGACACGGAAAAGGGACGGTATCTGAAATTTACAAAATACTACTTCAAAATCCCACAGATCCTCTGGACAAGATAAAACGACAATGGGAGGATGACATAGGATATGAAATCAACCTACCCAATGGACTCGAATGTGGTCGAAACCCCCTTTCAAATCTATATCAATGAAAAGAAAAGAACTCTCTTTAAACTAACTCACAGATGGTACCTGACTCCACGAAAACTATCACTAATACGTTCCGGAATCTCATCAAAATTTTGGAGAGGATGCACTTCCACAGGCACATATCTCCACATGTGGTGGGAGTGCCCTAAAATCCAATCATTCTGGAAGACATCCATGCAAGAAATTTGTAAGATAACTAAGCAAGTGCTAGAAATTACCCCAGAATTGGTTTTACTAAATATCTTTCAAGATAACAATGCTCACTCAGATCACAAGGAACTTATAATCCATCTGTTGTCAGCAACCAGAAACATCATAGCCAGGCACTGAAGGGACCTGTCAGGGGTAAACATGGACCAATGGTACCAAGTTGTATGGGAAACAGCCCTACTAGAAAAACTAACCAGTAAGCTGAAACTGACACGGGGACAAACTGAAGAAGACACCTTCACCCCAGCATGGTTCCCCTTCATCACTTATACAGCCCAACAGGACAACGACAAAAACTTACCGTCAGCATACAAATCAATATGGCTAACCTAATCAAAACACCCTCCCTCCCCACTCACGCAAGAAACTAAGGATCATCGCAGCCAACCACAAATGAACAACCACATTCTAAGACAAATCCTGACCTCTCTCACCAACAAAGAAACACGAACAAACAACAGAGAACCAGCACAAACGACACTGACGCCGAACCCCTACACATACCAAGAAAAACAGAAACATCGGCAATCCACCACACCCGACTCCCCATCCCACCCACCTCTTTCCCCCCCTTCCTCATAATGTCTCAACAAGTAAAATTGATGTGTAAAAATGATGCATGGGGAAAAAAATACATGAGACATTGCACTACCTTTGTAACCCAAGAAAATCTTTAATAAAAATAATTATATTAAAAAAGAATCCCTCCACCATATAATGTTTAAATGCCCTCTGTACAGCGCCGCTTGGGTAAACATCCTGAACCCAATAATCCAGGAAATGGCAGACAAACCTGCAGAATCACACCTTGCAATTGCCTTACCCAGACAGAACCCTACAGGTAGCAGGGTTTTTAACCTCAGTTCTCTCATACAAGAGACGAACTGGTATATTATATGACTAGTGAATTTTTACAGAATTTTTACTCAATTCCTTCTATGGCACAGATCATTTCCCTTTTACTTTTGCCTTGTGTTTTATTGTACTTTTATGTTTTTTGGTTATATTTATGTGCCAGTCCGATTATGTTTTTTGCTGTGTGGGCTTATAGCTGCAATAAAGAATTTTGGTTTGGTAAAGAAAGAAAATATCTTAGAAGGATATTTAGAAACTTATTAAAACAATAGGGAGGAGAGATAAATTAAAAGAATTTAAGGAATTATCAGGGAAACTAACAACTTGGATGCAATATCATCATTTGTGTGAAATTTGTGAGAAGGATAGGGTATGAGGATTTTGGGGGGAATATCACAACTGGAGAGAGACTTATTGGAATGTAATGTAAAAGTGTTGTCTAAAATTTACAAATTATTATTGGATTGAGAGACAAAGGATGAGCAAGTAAAATTCTCAATGATACACTGGGCAATAGATATTGGTCATAATATATATATGGAAGCCTGGGAACAACTGTGGAATATGGATATAAAATTTACAGCATGCTATGGTCTAAGAGAAAATGATATGAAAATGATATATCGATGGTATTTAACACCAAGTAAAGTGGCAAAATGTATAAATCTAAATCAAATAAGTGTTGGAAATGTAAAGAGAAAGAAGGTGGTCTTGTAGTAAAGTTAAAGCTTATTGGGAAATGATAAAAATTGAATTAAAAAAGATGTCTAGAATAACTTTTGTTTTAAAAAAAAAACAACCAGAAGCTTTTCTTTTGGGAATTTGTTGTTGTTTAGTCGTTTAGTCGTGTCCGACTCTTCGTGAGAATTATAGGGCCAGAACTACCTAAAATGTATAGAACTTTATTTATGTATACTATGACAGCGGCAACAATGTTACTTGCCCCAAAATGGAAAGAAGTCCCAGCGAAAGAGGAATGGATACAAAAACTTATGGAATATGCAGAAATGGCAAAACTGGGAAAATAAGAAATCAAGACAGAAAACTTTTTATAAAAGAACTAGCTGGACCAGCCACGCGTTGTTGTGGGTTTTTGTGTTAAATGGACCTTTTTCTGTTAAGTGGACCTTTAGAGTCTCCCCTCAGAGTCCCCTCACCTGCCCTGTCCCAACCCTGACTCCCCTACTGTAAGTTTCAAAAATAAGACTCCCACACCCATGCGTGTTCCTGAAAATGTCCCCACCCTGCACTGCTTTGGCTGACTCAGGGTCCTACCTCCCCCCCATGGCTATGTGTTTCCCCTCCCTTTTTTGTGCCTCATCTCTGTGAGCCCCCTCCCCCGTTGTTGTGCCTCATCCCTGTGATTCTCCCACCCTGTGAAAGGCCCACATTCTGTTTGTTTTTGCCTGTGGCCTACTGGGCAATGGTGAGGCCTACTCAGTTTTCCCTGCTGGGCAATGCTGCAGTCTACTCAGTTTTCCCTGTCCCAACCCACCACCCACTGCTTTGGCTGACTCAGGGTCCCCCCCCCATGCCTATGTGTTCCCCCCTCCCTTTGTTGTGCCTCATCCCTGTGACCCCCCCAATTGTGAAAGCCCCACATTCTGTTTGTTTTTGCCTGTGACCTACTGAATGATGTGGCCTACTCAGTTTTCCCTGTTTGGCAATGCTGCGGCCTATTGAAAAAGCTAGGCCTTGTTGCTGCAAAAGGACTGTTTTCAGTTGGTTGCTGTGGAATTTTGTGATGTCATCTAGCAGCGCAGCTTTGGAGGCAGCAGCATGCGATCTGCCTTTCTATTGGATGCTGCTGGAGTCTTCAGAGCTTCTGGTGGTGACGTCTAATTTGGTCACCACTTATTTGTGTTTAATCATTATTTTAGGTGTGAAAGGTATGATTTTTTGGGGGGGGGGGTTAATGCCAGATCCCTCCCTGGTGGGCATGGAACATTGTGGCCAAATTTGTTACATTACGGTTCAGCAGTTACGGAGAAAGGCTGTGACCTCCACGCACGCAATGCCTACATTTTAATATATATGGAAATGATTTATGGAATATTTACAAACGAACTGTAAACAGATAAGAACATTGGCAGAATTATTGTTATTACCTGCAATTTTATAAGAGTATATATTTTAAGTAGATTTTAAAAATGGGTAAATTGAATGAATTTGGATATGCAGAAGACATTAAATACAATTTTTTTGAACCGCAGAAAGAGGGGGTCTGTGAAGCTAGAGAGAGGGAGCCATGGTGAAGAGCTCCATGTGTGTTTATATGTAAATAAAGTAGATTAAATTGTTTTGAAGTTAAGTTCTAGGAGTAAGTAAAACTTTTGAATCATATTTTTGAACTGGAGAAAATTTATTTCAATACAAGAGTCAGTTTTTGTTCACCTAGTGGCTTCTACATGTGCCGTATTAATTATCTCAATAGGTAGATAGGTAAAGGTAAGGACCCCTGGATGGTTAAGTCCAGTCAAAGGCAACTATGGGGCGCTCATGTTGCTTCAGGCCAAGGGAGCCGGTGTTTGTCCACAGACAGCTTTCCAAGTCATGTGGCCAGCAAGACTAAACCGCTTCTGGTGCAATGGGACACCATGACGAAAACCAGAGCTCACTGAAATTCTGTTTACCTTCCCATCCCAGTGGTACCTATTTATCTATCTACTTGCACTGGTGTGATTTCAAACTGCTACGTTGGCAGAAGCTGGGACAGAGCAACAGGAGCTCACCCCGTTCCAATCAGCAAGCCCAAAAGGCTCAGTGGTTTAGAGTACCACAGTGCCCCCCACTTATCCAGGGCTGTCAAAGTGGGACTGGATGGCCCTTGTGGTCTCTTCCAACTCTATGATTCTATGATTTCTCCAGAAAAAGATATGCCAGAACTCACCGTGAATGCCTCCCTTGTTCTCTTATAATGGCAATGTTGCCCACCTTAGAAGTGCCAGAACTGAGTTCTGGTGAGTTCCAGCTGGAAAAAAAGCCTTGAGTAAGAACATATAAATATGTGTCTACCATGTGGCAGTCGGGGTTGCGAGAAAGGGTCATTTTGCAACTCACATTGTGTCCTCTAGTTGCGACCAGCAGTTATCTCAGACAGTCCAGAGGTTACTGACTCTGGAGCTCTCAAAGATCCACTGTGACCACTGGCTAGGCCACCCTTCTGATCAGCGAGCCCAAGAGGCTCCACAGCATCACCCGCACCACCCCAATGTGGCTCATTAACCACTAGGGAGCAGGTGTGAGCAAAATAATTACCTTTGGTCTAATGAGCAGAGCTGCAGGAATGAAGAATGGATCTTCCTGCATGACCCACATAAGCATTCTCCACGAAGTTATTAGGCTCCTGAGATTCTTTGAAAAGGAATATTAATATCTCCCCAACCTACCCACACATCTTAGTATTTTCCTTTCTCATATAAAGGAATAAAGTTTCAAATCAACAACCTTTATTGATGGAAATGGTTAATGTGAACACGTTTTATCATAGCAAACTCCAAAATGTCACTATATGAAGATCAAATTGACTGGATTTGATGGAATTTCAATAATTTTGAAGTCAAGTGGGATTCTTACAGCTTGCTTTTCCTCTTCAACACTTCTTTAGACTACACACTACAAAGGATCTCAGTCTTTTGTCAAATTGGGAGATCCAAATTTAGGTAAGCAATATCATGTTTGCAATTGATATAACCTGTGCCTTTGCAATCTATTCCGGCTCAGAAATAAGCTTCATTGAAATCCAATGGGACTTACACCCAAGTACAGTAAGTGGTTATGGTTGCAGTCTTAATGTACTTTTAGGGTTGCATTGTTGTCTTTCTTCTGATCTAACCAGCTAATTCTAAGCTGTTTTTTCTTTCTAAATGCCCCTATTTTTCTACCTTTGGCACATAAATCCACATGTGTGTTCATAGACACCATGGTTGAACTAGGCTGCAACAGCGTAAAACTGGGAATTCCATTTTCAAATACTAATGAGCACAGGAGATTGCTTTATATTAAGTTGGTACATGTAGCAGTGTTGTCTGCAGTGATTGGCAGTGGCTCGCCAGGACTGCAGACAGGGGTCTCTCCCAGCAGATACTCTACCACTGAGTCATGACCTGAGTTAACAATCCACATGTTTAATTGCTTTTCTATGGAATTTCTTGCTAGCCCTGTGCCCTGAGGATTGCATAAACTAAAAAAATAATAATACAGTGACAAAATAATAATCAGTAAACCATAGAAGCATAGAGTTGGAAGAGACCACAGGGCCACTAACTTTTCTGCATTCCCATAAAAAAACTTAGATATTACTATTTTTCATTCAATTAGAATAGAATCATAGAGTTGGAAGAGACCACAAGGGCCATCCAGTCCAACCCCCTGCAGGAAACACCATCAAAGCATTCCTGACAGATGGCTGTCAAGCCTCCGCTTAAAGACCTCCAACGAAGGAGACTCCACCACACCCCTTGGCAGCAAATTCCACTGTCGAACAGCTCTTACTGTCAGGAAGTTCTTCTTAATGTTTAGGTGGAATCTTCTTTCTTGTAGTTTGAATCCATTGCTCCACGTCTGCTTCTCTGGAGGAGCAGAAAACAACCTTTCACCCTCTTCTATATGACATCCTTTTATATATTTGAACATGGCTATCATATCATCCCTTAACCTTCTCTTCTCCAGGCTAAACATACCCAGCTCCCTAAGCCGTTCCTCATAAGGCATTGTTTCCAGGCCTTTGACCATTTTGGTTACCCTCCTCTGGACACGTTCTAGCTTGTCAGTATCCTTCTTGAACTGAGGTGCCCAGAACTGGACACAGTACTCCAGGTGAGGTCTGACCAGAGCAGAATACAGTGGTACTATTACTTCCCTTGATCTAGACGCTATACTCCTATTGATGCGTCCCTCATAAAATAGCATACTATAAAAAAAGAAGACAGATAGTAGCAAATACAGATAGTAGCAAATACAGTACTTAGTTTATCAGAATAAGGTTCCCAGTCTCATTAGAAATGATAAAAACCATGTATTGAATTTGTAATGCAATTGGTCATCAATAGTTAGCCACTTGGCCAATCTATATAGCATAGCTATCAAGTTCTCCCCTTCTTAAAGGAAATTCCCTTATGCTGAATAGGCTTCCTCACAAGAAAAGGGAAAACAACAGGGGGAGCTGACCTGGAATAAATACAAGTGGCCTTGACCACTGAGGAAGACCCCTTTGGTGTGTGTCAAAAACACAATTGGTCTCTAGTCATTGTTTGGCCCATTGGGTTGATATATAGGCATCATTCTAGACAGATATACATCACTGTGTTTCAATAATTTTATTCACATTTCAATTGTATGTTGGTGTTTTTTTATTTAAATGTGGGTTTAAATAAATGTGGGAATTCCTGGACATATCCTCTTTTTGGGGTCCTACATGCCCATCCAGGGGGAATTTTACATTTTACAGTAAATGTCCTGGATTTGGGATTTTAAAAAATGTGCAGGGGGTGTGTGCTCTGGTTTAGGCTTTGGTGGGGGCACAGGTGACCTGGCTCTGGCTTGGCGGTGGTGGTGATTGCTCTAAAAAATCTCAAAAACTTTTTGTGCCCATGTTTCTTGAAATACAGCAACCCTAGTATAATAAATTATCAAACCAACAGCACCACAGACTGATTTCAATGGGATCGAATTGTGCATAAATGAGTTGGAAAGCAGCCTATGCACTTGGACTCTATGCTGGATTACAAGGGGGTGGGTGCTTCTTAGAGAAACCTCTTTCTGTGCTTCTAAACACATTGACCTTTCTTCCCTGCAGGAGATCCCAAGCACAGAATGCCATGGGACTTGCAAATGAGACTATGGTGACAGAGTTCATCTTGATTGGGTTATCCGAATACCCCAGAGCTCAAACCATCTTTTTCTTCTTCCTCTTGGTAGTCTACCTCACTAGCTTTCTTGGTAATGGCCTCATTATCATGCTAATCATTATGGACCCCAGGCTTCATACTCCCATGTATTTCTTTCTGTGTGCTCTGTCTTTTATTGACATCGCCCTCATCAGCAATACAGTTCCAGAGGTCTTGGTCAACTGCTTCATTTACAGGCCTACAATTTCCTTCTACAGATGCCTGTCCCAGATGTACATTGGTCTATTACTTGTCTCCACTGAGTGTGTCCTGCTTGCACTCATGGCATACGACCGCTTTGTGGCTATATGCCAGCCCTTGCACTACATGAAGATCATGAGCTGGAAATGTTGCCTTTGCCTCGTGGCTGCATCTATGGGCTTTCCTTTCCTGATAACTCTGATCAATGCACTGTTGCGGCCGACTGACTTCTGTGGCCAAAATGTCATCAATCATTTTGCATGTGAGCTGGAGTCATTCCTCAAACTGGCTTGCTCTGACATTCATGCTAGTGAGCTCTTTATGCAAGCTGCCAGCATCTCCATTTTAATACCTCCCTTTGGTTTCATAGTTGTGACATATGGGCGCATAGGCCTGGCTGTACTGCGCATCCGTTCAGCACAGGGTCGCAAGAAAGCCTTTTCCACCTGCAGCTCTCACCTTGCTGTCGTCAGTGTCTTCTATGGCACTATCATGATCATGTACTTGAGGCCACAAGGGAAATCAGTTTCTGAAAAGGACAAGCTCATATCTGTAGCATATGGAGCTTTGACACCTATGCTCAACCCTTTGATATACAGCCTGAGAAACAGGGATGTGAAGGGTGCCTTTTGGAAACTGGCTGGAAGGAAAATATCAGAATAAGTATCAATTGCATTTGATAGTGGCTAATTTCTGATAACAAGAGGAAGTTGTGGTAAAGAAGAAGAAGAAGAGTTTGGATTTGATATCCAGCTTTATCACTACCCTAAGGAGTCTCAAAGTGGCTAACAATCTCCCTTCCTTCCCACAACAAACACTCTGTGAGGTGAGTGAGGCTGAGAGACTTCAGAGAAGTGTGACTAGCCCAAGGTCACCCAGCAGCTGCATGTGGAGGAGCAGAGACGCAAACCCAGCTCACCAGATTATGAGTCCACCGCTCTTAACCACTACACCATGCTGGCTCTCTCAGTGAGACAAATTACACCCTTACTGTAGAGTCACTTGAAGCAAATTAACATTTCCTGTTCAACTTGAGTAATTTCTGTGATTAAAATTGTGAAGGTTCTCAAGTCTGACAACCAGGCAGACACCTCTGCTGCTCTATGAAAAGCCTCCCAGCTTAACTATGCCTTCCAAACTTAGGCACACATGAAAAAAGAGATAGACTTATTCAGTATAGGAGAAAGCCAGTTGAGGAGGAACAGTGTGAAGTTGTCCTTTTGTTGAACAAAATATTCCAATGTGACCAATGTTGCCTGTCTTGAGGAATGCTTAGCAAACAAGTTTTCAGTCTCGTTTCTCTTCTTTTTCGAATTCCATGGCATCTTTACTCCTCCCACAGCGCTATTTCTATGTCCAGGAGCACAACATGTTTACTCAGCCCACAGAGGTGATTTGCTATCCTCACTCTGCCTTGTCTGCAGGGTGGAAATGGAACTGTTCAAGCATGCCAGATGCATAGCTGCCAAGTTATCCCTTTTTTTCAGGGATTTTCCATTATGCTGAATAGGCTTCCTCGCGAGAAAAGCAAAAACTTGGCAGCTATGGCCAGATGTTCTCAGGAACCGGGCCTGCTCGTGAGAGATAGCTGCCCCAACCTTCCTTCCCACTGTCTGCTTCCAGAAGGCAACTACTGGAAAAAACCCCAGACCTACGTGTATGTGTGTGTGTGTGTGTGTGTGTGTTGAGTATCAGTTCACTAGGCTTCAAAAAACCTGAATTTTTAAAATGTCTCTACTTTTGACGCATATAGGAGACCTTCAAGCCAGGCTATCCTAATCTTGTACTATGAGCGGTTACTGTATCTTTGTCTCACAAAAACACATTCCAGAGTGTCTGCATAAGAAAGGGAGGCGTGCCTTGCTCCATGTCCTAAACTCCCTTTCTTAAACCCATATAAGGAAAGTTACAGGTAGGTAGTCGTGTTGGTCTGCTGTAGTCAAAACAAAATAAAGAAATTCCTTCCAGTGGCACCTTAGAGACCAACTAAGTTTGTTATTGGTATGAGCTTTCGTGTGCATGCACACTTCTTCAGATCTAGAAAGCTCATACCAATAACAAACTTAGTTGGACTCTAAGGTGCCACTGGAAGGAATTTTTCAATATAAGGAAAGGAATGCAAAGGGGTCATGTGCAGCGAGGTGCTGCTTAGAGAGAGTTCTTTGTGTGCTTGCTTAATGTATATGCAATTAAGGAAAGACCATAAATGGTATGCTAATAGGGTGATTTAGCCTAGCATAGGAGGGATTTTGCCGCAGTTTATGCATATGTAGTGCCTTAAATTTATGCATATGTATGGAGTAACAGACCCGGTAATGGACAGAACAAAAGGTAACAAAAAGAAAAAAGATAACAAACTTCCAAGAAATTTCTCAGAAATGATGCAAAATCTTGAATTGATAGACTCCTGGAAATTTAAACATCCTACCCAGAAGGACTATACGTACTTCTCCTCTGTATATAAAACGGCATCTAGAATAGATACTATAAGGACACCGAAGGAATTGATATCTAGAATCGAAAAAGTAGAAATACTACCTAAGATCCTGGAAGATCATAACCCAATTAAAATTATAATAAAGGGGAAAAACCAATATGCTGCAAAGAAATGGAGGATGAATGTATTTTTACTAAATAATGAAAAATTGTACAAGGGGCCTCTAAATTAATGAAAGAATACTTCGACATAAATGTAAATGATGAGGTAGATATAAGAACTGTATGGGATGCGGGAAAAGCGGTGATACGGGGCTACTTTATCCAACAAAATTCAATCCAAAAAAAAAAAAAAGAGAGAGAAACTCAAAGTGAATTTATTGGAGGAAATAAGAAATAAGGAAAAAATGTTATATAAAACAGGAAGAAAGGAAATCAATCAAGAATTAATAATTTTAAAGACAAAATATGAAAACATGGTTGATCAAGAGATGGAACGCCAAATTCAATATTGAAAATATAGGAATTTCAAATGGGCAAATAAAGTGTGAGGGACAAGGGATACAGGGAAGTCCCTCCCATCTTAAGTTCCAGCCCATCCCCAAGCGCTGGGGAGAGCAGGGAGAGCTCTGCCTCCAGCGGAGAGTCAGGAAGTGGTGTCCGAGGCTCAGGCAAGGTTGCGGAGCCCATGCCCCAGGTGGGACAGGAAGGTGTGAGCACGGGGGGGGGGGAGGCCAATTCCCCCAACTCCGGAATTGAGACGCAAACGTAGGGGGAAGAGGTTGGGTCTCCCAAAGCTTCTTTGCTGGAAGAAAACGCGCCAATCTCCATTCGGAGGTTCTGACACCTCACCGTAAGCATGTATATAGATCGTTCTGACCACTGTAAATAATCAGCACTCAATAAAAGTCTAAAAAGACTATGCTGCGAGGAGTCGTTACTCTAGAGTAGCCACATCAGCACCTCTGACACCAAGCAAATTATTAGCATGGAAAATAAAGAAGCGACAAAATCAAAAATTTATAAATAGATTAAAAATCCAGGAAGAAATCGTTGACAAACCCCAAGATATAGTGAAACAATTTGAAAATTATTATAGGATTTTATAACAAAATGAAGATTCGGCTATAATTGAGATTGAAAAGTTTTTGGAAAAATATAAAGTGCCCCAAATATCACCGGAAAAAATAAAATAAAAAAATTAAATAAAATTATTAAATCAAGAAATTACCGAAAATGAGATCAAAGCAAGTGTTACAGGAAATAGGTTTTTCCTACTTTCTTCAGTTTAAGCTGGAATTTTGCTATAAGAAGCTGATGATCTGAGTTACAGTCAGCTCCAGGTCTTGTTTTTGCTGACTGTATAGAGCTTCTCCATCTTTGGCTGCAGAGAATATAATCAATCTGATTTCGATGCTGCCCATTTGGTGATATCCATGTGTAGAGTCGTCTCTTGTGTTGTTGGAAAAGAGTGTTTGTGATGACCAGCTTGTTCTCTTGACAGAACTCTATTAGCCTTTGCCCTGCTTCATTTTGAACTCCAAGGCCAAACTTGCCAGTTGTTCCTTTTATCTCTTGATTCCCTACTTTAGCATTCCAATCCCCTGTAATGAGAAGTACATCCTTCTTTGGTGTCATTTCTAGAAAGTGTTGTAAGTCTTCATAGAATTGGTCAATTTCACTTTCTTCAGCACCGGTAGTTGGTGCATAAACTTGGATTACTGTGATGTTAAAAGGTCTGCCTTGGATTCGTATCGAGATCATTCTATCATTTTTGAGATTGCATCCCATTACAGCTTTTGCCACTCTTTTGTTGACTATGAGGGCCACTCCAAATAGGAATACAAGAAAATATTTATAATTCAAAAAAATTGTCATTATGTTTTGCTCTTGTTTCTGTTTGATGTTTTGTTATTAATTGGTGTTTATTTTGTTTAGTTTTACTTTCCTTGTTTGTACATACAACCTAGCAGTTCGAAAGCACGTCAAAATGCAAGTAGATAAATAGGAACCGCTACAGCAGGAAGGTAAACGGCGTTTCCATGTGCTGCTCTGGTTTGCCAGAAGCGGCTTTGTCATGCTGGCCACGTGACCTGGAAGCTGTACGCCGGCTCCCTCGGCCAATCATGCGAGATGAGCGCGCAACCCCAGAGTTGGTCACGACTGGACCTAATGATCAGGGGTCCCTTTACCTTTACCTTACCTTTGTTTAGTTTTACTTTCCTTGTTTGTACATACAATGTACAGATTATGTTGAATCTTATATGATTATAATTTTATATGATTTACTATCATTCATTTCTCTTTTCTTTTTCTTCTCTTTCTTCTCTTCTTTTTTTTCTGTGTATTTTCTTCTTTCTGTTTATGTTATTGGTGATGTTTTGACTTGTAATGCTGATCTGTAATGTTGAAACATAAAAATAAAAGCTATGCAAAAAAATTATGCATATGTAGTGCCTTAAGAGGGACGCAGGTGGCGCTGTGGTCTAAACCACTGAGCCTAGGACTTGCTGTTCAGAAGGTCAGCGATTTGAATCCCTGTGACGGGGTAAGCTCCCGTTGCTTGGTCCCTGCTCCTGCCCACCTAGCAGTTTGAAAGCATGTAAAAGTTCAAGTAGATAAATAGGTACCGCTCTGGCGGGAAGGTAAACGGCGTTTCCGTGTGCTGCTCTGGTTCGCCAGAAGCAGCTTAGTCATGCTGGCCACATGACCCGGAAGCTGTACGCCGGCTCCCTCGGCCAGTAAAGTGAGATGAGCGCCGCAACCCCAGAGTTGCCCGCAACTGGACCTAACAGTCAGGGGTCCCTTTACCTTTACCTTTACCTAGTGCCTTAAGAGATAACAGAAATGTATATATGAAGGAGCCCCTCCCTTTTCTCAGGGCTCAGACTTTGGAACTAGCCAAGCAATAAAACTTTTGTTATTCCTCATTCTCTGCGTGGAGTTTTCTTTCAGCCCAAACGCTGCTGTTTTGCAACACTACTGTTTCAGAATAATCCTATGGAAAGACACAGGGCAGGGCCTAGAGGCCAGACTTAGATCTTATGTAATAATGTATATTTCTCTCTTACTTGTTTCTTTTGTTGGTTGTATAATCCTTATAATGAAGCCATAATTACTTTTGTTTATGATTATCTACCTTATGATAGAATATAAAAAATAAAACTATACATACATTCAAAAACCTGTATTTTGTCAATGATTCTTAAAGGAATTGTATGCTTGTGAGGGGCATACATTCCATCAAATGAAAGATTGGAGGAAAGAATAATGAGGCAGAAGAAAAGTAAATTGGTTGCTAATATGTTGATGATGCTGACCATATAATTTCTCTCCTTCCTACAGTGTTCATAATATAGTCTTATTTAGATTATGAAATAATAATCAAGTCCAAAACGTTAATGTGAAGTATGTTCCCCCTGGGTTCAATTACATACCATTCCTTGCGGGATTCACCTCTGGGCTTATCTTGCTTACTCCAGAAGGACCTACAATACAAATGCAGCTTACAAAAAAGGGAAAGAAAATGAGAGCAAAATACTTACCTTCTTTATCTCAAGGGCTAAGCAGGAGACTTTTCAGTTTACACGGAAGTGAACTAGATTTCAATTCATTTCCCTGACCTTAAAAACAAACATCACTCTCTTAACACCAACTTTCCTGTCACAATTTCTTTGTGTTCTGGCTCTGTGATGTATTTTGGAGAGCATATTGTCAGTCAGATCAACATTAGGAGAAGTATCACCAGGTAAGCATTTTAGTGAAAAGGGGATGGCCATGCTTTGATTTCTCAATACTACTCAATTCATACTGTTTCGAACACTTGGCCTGATGAAGAATAGAGGCATAACTATTCAGGGCTTTGGGAGTAAGTGAGCTTATTATCTGCATGTAATGCTACAGCTGTACAGTTCAGATTCAATAGCTCTATAGCAGGGACAGGGAACACCTGGCCCTCCAAATGCCGCTAAACTACAATTCCCATCAGCCCCAGCAAGTCAAGCTGGTTTGTGCGACTACCTACAATTGAGATGGCAATCCTATCTTAATTCTTCTTTCTTTATTTTCTTGATTAGCTGACTAAAGAGAACTGAAAGGTTAGGAGAAATTTGTATTAAAAATTTATTTTGGGAAATGAGCCACCTATACTTAAAACTACTGTACAAGTTTACAACTTCTAACTGAGAGTGGAGGCAAAGCATTTCCACAGTGGGTGGTTTGTTTGGGTTTTTTGTCCTTCAAATGCATACTCAGATATTTGTGGATGAGTTTATGACTTTCACAAGATTATTATTTTTTTACAGAGTATCTACTGAAGAAGGAATGGATATCTGAGTGTTCATTCCAGATAACCTTTTTGATTTCTTAGATGTGCATTAATGTGGGTTTTGAATTTCAGAAAATTATTATTTAAAGGTAGTTGTAGTAGTAGTCATAGTTATCATCTTGCCTTCTACGAAAGTTTCTCAGGGCAATATACCCTAAAAATAGCACACAAAAAAGAAGTGTGCATGCACACGAAAGCTCATACCAAAATAAAAACTTAGTTGGTCTTTAAGATGCTGCTGGAAGGATTTTTTTATTTTGTTTCGACTATGTCAGACCAACACGGCTACCTACCTGTAACACACAGCAGGTATCTTCAAAACTCAAAGCAAAGCAAAGCAAAACAGGCACTCATGGTCCTTACATTTGTCTTGGCTATGTCTTCTGTCTTGGATAGAGCAGTTTTTTAGGGATGACCAAAATCACATCCCTCCTGCTGTGACATATTTCTAAACATTTCATTCTTTTCACCCTGCAGGAAAATGTTATGGCTGCTGCAAATGAGACTGTGGTCACTGAGTTCATCTTAATTGGATTTTCAGAATACCCCCGAGGTCAGGCTGTATTCTTTGGGTTCCTCTTGATTGCCTACCTCATCAGTGTACTTGGCAATGGACTTATTATCCTGCTGAGTATAAAGGACCCTGACCTTCACACTCCCATGTATTTCTTTCTTTGTGTCCTCTCCTCACTTGACCTTATCCTTACTAACAATGCACTTCCAGATATCTTGGTCAACTGCTTCATTTACATGCCCACAATTTCCTTCTCTAGATGCTTAACACAGATGTACATTGGTCTGTTAGTTGTCGCAACAGAATGCATCATCCTGGCCATCATGGCATATGACCGCTTGGCAGCTATATGCCAACCCTTATACTACATGCAGATCATGAGCTGGAGAGTTTGCATAGCCCTGGTGGCTGTCTCTGTAGCATTTTCCTTTCTCAACACCCTAGTCACTGTCCTGTTACAACCTAGTGACTTCTGTGGCCAACACATCATCGACCACTTTGCATGTGAGTTACAATCATTCCTCAAGTTGGCTTGCTCAGATACACATATCAGTGAGTTATTTATGCATATTTCCAGCCTTTTTCTCCTAATACCACCCTTTGGTTTCATAGTTGTGACATACGGGCGCATAGGCCTGGCTGTACTGCGCATCCGTTCAGCACAGGGTCGCAAGAAAGCCTTTTCCACCTGCAGCTCTCACCTTGCTGTCGTCAGTGTCTTCTATGGCACAATCATGATCATGTACTTGAGGCCACAAGGGAAATCGGTTTCTGAAAAGGACAAGCTCATATCTCTAATGTACGGAGCTTTGACACCTATGCTCAACCCTTTGATATATAGCCTGAGAAACAGGGATGTGAAGGGTGCCTTTTGGAAACTGGTTGGAAGGAAAATATCAGAATAAGTATCAAAACATTATGAAAAGGCCATAGCTTTCAATTACTATTATTAGCATAGGTCTGATCTGAAGATACTTGAGGGGGAAAGATGTCCTTCACCCATATTTTATTTGATAATGACATTTAACCAGCCCCTGTTCCAGTATAGCTCTCAGCTCTGTTAACCAGTTTCCCTCCCAGAGATTAATGTCCCCTAGAAGTGTCCCCCCCCCCATCTACATCCAGAATTGAAGGAAACTGCAGCAAGAGGTGACAGCTCTGGACTTGACCTACTTTGAAACCTTTTCCAAATCATATAAATGTTTTGAGTGATAGTTTCATTAAATAACTGTATGTTCTCTCCTATTTTTATGCCATAGGGATTTTTTTATTTCAGCAGATAAAACATTTTGTTTCATTTTTGTTGAAAGCAAATTTTGCAAGCCATTTTTTAATATTCTGAGCATGGCTGTGTTGTAATAGCATTATATGTTAGGAAATATCAAACCACCTAATATTTGTTGACAAAATCTTTTTGATGTACTTCTGAGTTTCCTGCATTCCCATAAAAAACTTAGATACTACTATTTTCATTCAATTAGAATAGAATCATAGAGTTGGAAGAGACCACAAGGGCCATCCAGTCCAACCCCCTGCCAAGCAGGAAACACCATCAAAGCATTCCTGACAGATGACTGTCAAGCCTATGCTTAAAGACCTCCAAAGAAGGAGACTCCACCACACCCCTTGGCAGCAAATTCCACTATTGAACAGCCCTTACTGTCAGGAAGTTCTTCCTAATGTTTAGGTGGAATCTTCTTTCTTGTAGCTTGAATCCATTGCTCTGTGTCCGCTTCTCTGGAGCAGGAGAAAACAACCTTTCACCCTCTTCTATACGACATCCTTTTATATATTTGAACATGGGTATCATATCACCCCTTAACCTTCTCTTCTCCAGGCTAAACATACCCAGCTCCCTAAGCCGTTCCTCATAAGGCATAGTTTCCAGACCTTTGACCATTTTGGTTGCCCTCCTCTGGACACGTTCCAGCTTGTCAGTATCGTTCTTGAACTGAGGTGCCCAGAATTGGACACAGTACTCCAGGTGAGGTCTGACCAGAGCGGAATACAGTGGTACTATTACTTCCCTTGATCTAGATGCTATACAGTACTCCTATTGATGCAGCCCAGATGCTGGCTATTTGATACTGATGCTGGCTATTTGTTTGAATTCCTCCCTGGTGGTTTCCCCCCTTTTCCATTTTTTGTACATATCCCTTTTAAATCTTAACTCAGTTAAATGTTCTTTAGATAACCACCCTGGCTTCAGGGCCGTCTCTAGGTAGAGTCCCAGTGGCGCGAGGCGCCAGGGCACCGGGCCGGTAGGCTGGGCGCTGCGCAGCAAAGCCGCGTGGAAGCGCCAGGGCGTGCAACCGGCTTGAGACTGCCCTGCCTGGCTTCTTTAGGCACCTCCCATGTTTCCGTCTCATTGGTATTGCCTGAAGTTGTGCTTTTAATATCTCCCTTTTTACAAACTCCCAACCATCATGAACTCCCTTCCCTTTTAGTATTTCTGTCCATGGGATCTCACCCAGCATTTCCCTAAGTTTTCTGAAGTTGGCTTTCTTAAAGTCTAGGATTTGAGTCTTAGTATGCTTGGTTGCTCCTTTCAGCTGTATAATAAACTCCAGAAGAGCATGATCACTCCCACCTAATGATCCTGCCACTTCTACCCCACTAACCAGGTCATCACTAATGGTTAGGATCAGATCTAAAATGGCTGATCCTCTTGTTGGTTCTCCCACTTTCTGGACAAGTTGTCTGCAAGGCCGGTGAGGAATCTGTTCAACCTTATGTTCTTGGCTGAGTTTGACATCCAACAAATATCAGGATAGCTGAAATCCCCCATTACTACTATCTCACTTCCTTTTAAATGCTTGGTCATCTGTTCCAGGAAGGCCTCATCTGTGTCCTCAGTTTGGCTTGGGGATCCATAGTAAACTCCCACAATGAGATCACTGTTATTTTTCTCTCCCTTAATTTTGACCCAGATGCTCTCAATTTGGCTTTGAAGTTTTAAATCCTGGATCTCTTCACAGATATACACATCCCTGACGTATAACGCCATTCCTCCTCCTTTCCTGTTTGGTCTATTTCTCTGAAATAGATTGTGTCCCTCTATTACTACATTCCAATCATGAGACTCACCCCACCAGGTTTCAGTGATGCCTATTATGTCGTATTTAGTTTGCTGTACCAAGAGCTCAAGTTCATCTTGCTTATTTCCCATGCTCTGTGCATTAGTATACAGACATTGAAGACCATTGATCATTCCCCCATGTCTCTTATTTAAGAATTTTTTCCTCCCACCAATAAGTTTGCATACTGTTCGCTCCATTTGATCCTTGACATGTGGGTGATCATCTTCAGCACTTGGTAGACTACATTCAGGACCACTGTCTCTCTCCCCCACATAAGTCAGTTTAAAGCCCTCCTGATGAGTTTTTTGAGTTCCATGGCAAAAACATTCCTCCCAACCCTTGTGAGGTGCAGCCCATCACTTGCCAGAAGTCCATCTTCAAGAAACTACAGACCATGATCTAAGAATCCGAACCGTTCCTTCTTGCATCATTTGTGAAGCCAGTTGTTCACTTCCCCTATTTTTCACTCTCTCCCTGGGCCACGTTGTTCAACTGGAAGGACAGATGAGATGACAATTTGTGCATTTAATTGCTTCAACTTCCTGCCAAGAGCCTCATAATCACTTTTGATCTTCTGGAGGCTATGGCTTGCAGTGTCATTGGTTCCCACATGGACCAAAAGGAAGGGGTATTTGTCAGTGGGTTTTATGATTCCTTGCAGCCGTTCTGTTACATCTTAAATCTTGACCCCAGGGAGACAGCACACCTCTTGAGACATCTTGTCAGGCCCACAGATCACTGCTTCTACCCCTCAGTAGGAAATCCCCTATCACCACTACACACCTCCTCATAGGCTTGGTCGGGATTCTTCCATGTGCTGTCCCTTCCAAGGTCACCTGCATATTCCGGGAGGACTGACTTTGCTGCTCGTCTTCATATTTCTGATCAACTGTGATGAGGGAGAGATCTTCAAATGGAGTCTGTTCTTCGTCTTCTGTGTTAAAGGAGAGCACTTCAAATCGATTGTGTAGTTGTAAACACTCAGAGCGATCCCTGGGCCTTCTACTTCTATGAGTCGCGTTCCTCCATACATCTGGCTCCTGTGTTGGGGAACTGACCTCCTCCTCAGGAATGTCCCCTGTCTCCTCCTTGGTGCAGACAGTGTGCTCTGCTGCATCCAAGAAAAGCTCCAGCTCTTTAATTCTCTGGAGCGTAGATACACGGGCCTAAAGTTGCTGGACCTTGTCATCTAGTAGGGCAACCAACTTGCAATTGCTGCAGGTGTAGTGCCTACAATTGTCACTCATGTTTAATATAATATTATTAGAAACAGAATATATATATTTTTTTATAAAAGAGCTTCTTCCTGCTCCTGAGAAATTTAAACTTTTCCAGTTTGATAGATCTATTTTTATTTCTCTAATTGATTTGGAATGATTGACAAGATCTTCCAAATCTCCAGATTCTCAGATATCCAGCTGGGGTATCCTTTAATCTACTCTTTCTGTTTCCCATGCGTGTTACAAAGTTAACTGGCTGGCACTGTCCACCTCCAGCCACATCAGGCCCTCAGGGAACAGTGGGCAATTCCCACTTAGCCAATCAGAGGCAAGCAGCCTGCCCCTACCCTACTTAAGAGGGCGGCCAGGTGTGAGCCGTCCTTTTGGCCAATCGTCCTGGGATTTTTCCACCCACCCACCTAGTCTTTAAGGGCCCACCCATGTGTGTGTGGGGGGGGAGTGGGCACATTGCCTATGGGCCTTGCTATGGTTTTTTTCGGTCGCCATACTCAGGGCCGGGGGGGAATTTTCTCCTGCAAGCAAATTGGCCAACTTGCAGGTTTTCGCCTACCTCATATCAACTTTGGCAAATAAGGCATTGGGCTGGATCCTTAACCACACAGGTCCTGTTAGAGGGGTCCAGGAGGGGTGACTCTGTCCAGGAGTCCACTGGGGGACCAATGGACCAAAACAGCCCTCCCAATGGCAGCCTGTGCAGGGTTATGACATCCAATCCATGTTGGGGGGTGACTCCCCAGTATAGGTTCGACCCCACCAGGTTCCTATCAGGAATCCATGTCTCTCCTTGAGGCCCATGACACTAGTTTGGACGGTGAGCTCAATGCCTTTTCCTGTTTAGTGCTGAAGATTGTAGTGTGAGCACACTTCATAGGCACAACTCAGACAGTAGTTCTGCTTCATGTTCCAAAGGTATTGGCTTGTCCACGGGACGTGAATCAACAAGGCTTCATGGTAACATGGCGGCTTCAGGGTTCTCTTCTTGACTTGCCCACTACTCTGCCAGGAGTATAAACCTATTGGATAGAGGTATTCCCAGATCCGAGGGAAGGTATCCCACAATGAAGTCATCTAATCTGCTTTGTTTGGAATTGGGCAAATCACTCAAGCTCTGTGATGAAGCAATCCTTTTCCTCTTTTTGATCATATTAGGGAACAAACCCTGTTCTTATATAGGGCAGCAAAATTCCAGATTCTGTGGAGTCCCGGTTATTTGCTAAGCCAAAACGGGAATCTTTGCTGTTGATAAATTAGGCAAGCAGTCAATAAGCAGTGGAGGCACAAATAGTTTTGCAGATATGTCAGCAAATAACTTGGCAGTGAGACCTTAAGTCATAAACTATTGAGTTGCAGTGAAGGCAATAATATATGCAAAACAACAGGCAAACACAGTGGCAGAGCAGTAAAACAGTAAAATTAAGCAAGAAAACAAGGAAACACTAAAACTAGTCCATAAAACAATAAAGCTTAACTATAAAATTGGAGAGTCGATTGGGGCTGCTGCTGTCACCATCTCACTAGAAGTCTTGCATTTTATGATTCTAATGGTTTAGGCAAAGGGGTGTGGGGGGTATATAGATTTATAGATACAGTATTTATTTCTTTGATGGTGTCTGTATGGTTTTGTCTTGGCCTTGGGCTAGTAAAATGAAGCTTATCTTCTAAAAGGTTCTTATCAGGTAGCAGGTGGGCTGCCTGATGCTGGATACGTGCCCAATGCCATAGTCAAACCTACTGTATCTGAAGAAGTGTGCATGCACACGAAAGCTCATACCAAAATATAAACTTAGTTGGTCTTTAAGGTGCTACTGAAGGAATTTTTTTATTTTGCTACTGTTCCCTGTAATCAATAAAGTTTTGGCTTGATTCTGTCATTAAAAGTCTACTCAATATTGATCCAGAGTAGATTCCAACATATAGCTAGCAGAGTAACAACTTAAACGCGTTGCAGGATTCCCAAAAAATAGACCAGAGGCAATTGTATTTCATCCAGCAGAGCTTTATTGCTACTGAAGGCAAATGAGCATAATGGTCACAAATCCAATACAATCAGGATTGGGAAACTTAACTTATAATAAGACTAAAACCTTAACACTAAGCATACTATATACAGAACACTACCATGACCATTAGGCGCCTGTGCCAGAAATACTGGATAAGCCTCACACAGTGCTGTTGGGGACTTCAATATCCATGTCAAGGATGCCTCAGATGGACTGGTTCAGGACTTCATGGCCTCCATGACAACCATGGGGCTGACTCAGGGCATCGATGGTCCAACACGTCAACCTGGTCTTTGCTTCAGAGGGTGTGAGGGACAAGGGATACAGGGAAGTCCCTCCCATTTTAAGTTCCAGCCCATCCCCAAGCGCTGGAGAGAGTAAGGAGAGCTCTGCCTCCAGCGGAGAGTCAGGAAGTGGTGTCCGAGGCTCAGGCAAGGTTGCAGAGCCCATCACCCAGGTGGGACAGGAAGTTGGGCGCACGGGGGGGGGAGGCCAATCCCCCCAACTCCCGAATTGCGACGCAAACGTAGGGGGAAGAGGTTGGGTCTCCCAAAGCTTTTGTGCTGGAAGAAAACGCGCCAATCGCCATTCGGAGGTTCTGACACCTCACCTTAAGCATGTATATAGATCGTTCTGACCACTGTAAATAATCAGCACTTAATAAAAGCCTAAAAAGACTATGCTGGAGTCGTTACTCTAGAGTAGCCACATCAGGCCCTCTGACAGCGGGGATTGGTAATACTCCATTGACTGGCATATAACCCCTGTTTTAAAACCACTGTACTGGTTGCAAGTTTGTTTCTGGGCTCCATTCAAGGTGCTCACATTATTCTTTAAAGCCCTAACTGATTTAGGCCCCAGATATCTGAAAGACCACCTCTTTCCCTACCGACCCTCTTAGGTTCTTAAATGGCAGTTCCTCCTCCACCCCGCTCTGCATGGCCCCTGGGGAGAGATGAGGGGAGCTTATTTGCTTAGGCTTATTTTTCAAATTTATAAACCACATCACAGCATAAGGCTACAAAAGCAGTGTCTGTGATAAGATTTTAAAAAGTTAAAATATAAAAAAGAGAGAAGCATTCCAAAAACTGAACCATTTCTGCAAATTTTATTCATAAAATATGAAGTATTACATTAAAGGAATTTCAGAAGAGCATTCAGGCACTCAAGAGGTGTATTCAGATATATTTAAAAGGGGCTAGGGATCTATTTTCCTGCCCATTACCCTCCACAAGGCTCCTTTCACATCCTTGTTCCTCAAACTATAGATCAGAGGGTTCAGCATTGGAGTGACCATGGCATAGAAGACAGCAACAAATTTGTCCTGGTTTGAAGATCTGCCTGGCGACCTTAAGTACATGGCCATAGCTGTGCCATAAAAGATCCCAACCACTGTAAGATGGGAGCCACAGGTGGAAAGAGCCTTGCTCCAACGCTGAGCTGAGCGAATCCTCAGCACTGCCAGACTGATGCAAACATAAGTCAGCAAAATGAAGGCAAAGGGTACTAAGAGAGTGAAAACACTGCTGCCGAGTGAGAAACCTGCATTGGCTGATGTTATGTACTGAGCTGAATCCTAGAACAATAGGATTCAGAAACAGCGGGAGCTACCCAATCCAACTCCAGGTGGAAGTGAATCCGCAACCTGATTGGCCTGCTGGAGCAGCCAATCAGGCGGCTGGCAGAAGTGAATCTGCTACCTGATTGGCCTGTAGGAGCAGCCAATCAGGCTGCAGGCAGAAGTCAATCCACAATATAATTGGCCCACAGGTGTAGCCCTGAAGTAGCCAATCACGCAAGGCCCATTGTGTAAATAATGTATATAAGCAGATGGTTTTGGGAAAAGAGCCATTCTTCTTCTTCTCCTCTTCTCCTTGATGACTATGAGCTGAATAAAGAGCATGAAATTCACTCTCGACTCCGAGTACATTTCACTGGCGACGAGGATGGGATCCTGCTGAGCTGACCGCCACCACGCACTGCACCGCAGCACCGCCACCTGCTGCACCGCTGCATCGCACCGTGCATCCAGGCTTCAGCTCCAGGACCCAAGGAACCCAGAATGGCAACCGACAGCAGCTTCTCGCCATTCAAACCAGCATCAGGAGACTGGGAAGGGTACGCCGCCCGTTTCAACTTCCTCCTGCAAGCGAAAGAAGTCACCAACGATGCCATGAAGAGGGCGACATTCTTCAGCGTCTGTGGAGAGGAGACGTTTGAAATCGCCCGGGCTCTCCTTGCACCTAGAGATGTCGCTACCGTCTCTTACAAAACAATAATGGAACGGCTGAAGGAGCATTTCTCACCACAGCCCTCGGTGGTAGCTTGCTGAAATGCCTTCTACGCAAAGCGGCAAGCCCCGGGGGAAACCATAACTGGGTTTGTGACCTCCCTCCGCCAAGCCGCCCGGCTATGCAACTTCTCAGAGTTGGAGAACATGCTTCGTGACCGCCTCGTCGGTGGCCTGAGGGACGAGATGTTGCAACGACGCCTCTACGCCAAAAAAGACCTCACGTTCCAGATTGCTCTGGAGGAAGCCCTGGCAACCGAAGCCGCCGAGAGGTCAACGCAAGAGGCACGACCGGCCCCGCCATCCCAACCGAGGGTCTACCACGAAGACCTCACCGACGAATCCGAATCTGACAGGGAGGAAGTACACCGAGTACAGCGGCGCACTCAAGCAGCACACACACCACAGCAGCCTCGACGAGAAGGAGGGAACTGTGCAAGCTGCGGGGAGAACCACGAGAGGAGGACCTGTCGTTTCCGCAACGCAGAGTGCAGGCAGTGCAGAAAATTGGGACACATCGCCCGGGTGTGTCGGGCTCGACTCACCCGTCGACAAGCATCAGATGACCGACCCAGGAGCCCCAGGTCACACGGCACCATGCACCAAGGCAACTCGACGGAGATCACGGACTACCAGGTATTCCAGTTGCCCCATCCCAGCACAGAGAAAATTTATATAGAGGTACAGATAGAGGGAGCCCCATGCCGCATGGAGCTGGACACGGGTTCAACTCTATCCATAATCTCGGCCCGAACATTAAGGGAACTGTGCCTTAATGGGGGTCCCAAACTAAGGCCGGCCCCATTCACCCTCCGGGACTTCCAGAAACGTAAGGTCCCTACAATGGGGGTGGGGACCTTCAGGGTGCAATATCGAGGGCGAAAGCAACAATTGGACTTGCTGGTAGTTAAGGTCCCCTACGTTAGCTTACTGGGACTGGCATGGTTTGGACCTCTGGGGCTAGCCGTTACCGGAGTGAACCGCACTAGCTTACAAGTGGACGTGGACGCCATATGCAAAGAGTTTCCAGGGGTTTTCGATGGGGCATTGGGACGATATACAGGACCCCCCATTGCCCTACAGCTAGACCCCGCTGTACGACCCATCAGGCACAAGGCCCGCCGGGTCCCGTTCGCCCTGAAACCCCGCATAGATGAGGAATTGGACCGACTCGTGGAGCAAGGAGTGCTGGAGCCGGTGCCCAACGCCCCCTGGGAAACTCCAATTGTCACACCCGTCAAGCCTAACGGTTCGGTCCGCATCTGTGCAGACTACAAATGCACCATAAACAAGGCTCTCACGGCCCATGCATACCCAGTGCCAGTGGTCAGCCATGTCCTCGCCACCCTGGCTGGGTCAAAAATCTTTGGCAAACTGGACTTGGCCCAAGCGTATCAACAGTTGCCTGTGGACGAAGCCACAGCAGAGGCTCAGACGATTGTGACGCACAGAGGGGCATTCAGAGTAAAGCGGCTGCAATTTGGCGTTAGCGTGGCACCAGGCATATTCCAGAATCTAATGGACTCTCTCCTTAAAGGGATTCCTGGCGTCACCCCCTTCTTCGATGATGTACTGATCGCCGGGCCCACACCAGAGGAATTTGAGGACCGCCTCCGCTCCGTCCTGCACCGTTTCCAGACGGCGGGCCTCAAGGTGAAGCGGGAAAAGTGTTTACTGGGAGTGCCGCAGGTGGACTTTCTGGGATTTAAGGTGGACGCAGAAGGGGTCCATCCAACCGGTGACAAGGTACGGGCCATTTGTGAGGCCCCAGCGCCCAAGAGCAAGCCCGAACTTCAGTCATTCTTGGGACTATTGAACTTTTACCATGCCTTTCTTCCGCATAAGGCAGCGGTAGCGGAGCCCCTACACAGACTCCTAGATAAAAGGGCCCCTTGGGTGTGGGGCCAGCGACAAAGGGCCGCATTCCAGGCAGTCAAGGACTTGCTCGTCTCGAACTCGGTCTTGGCACACTTCGACGAGAGGCTGCCAGTGGTGCTGGCATGCGACGCCTCTCCCTATGGCATCGGCGCTGTCCTGGGACACCAACTCCCGGATGGAAGAGAGGTGCCGGTGGCATACTTCTCCCAGACGCTTGCTGCAGCCGAACGAAACTACTCACAGATTGACAAGGAGGGTCTGGCAATCGTGAAGGGCGTAAAAAAATTCCATGATTTCTTGTACGGGCGGCCCTTTACCATAGTGACTGACCACAAGCCGTTGCTTGGCCTGTTTGCCCCCGAGAAGCAGACCCCCCAAGTGTTGTCTCCACGTGTCCTCAGGTGGTCAATTTTCCTTGCCGGCTACCAGTATGCACTAATCCACCGCCCTGGGAAGGCGATGGGCCATGCAGACGCCCTCAGCAGGCTACCACTACCAGAAACAGGCCCCGACCCAGCGCCTGCGCAAGAGGTTATGACCCTGGAGCTGCTTCCCGACTGACCCATTCAGGCACAAGAAGTTGCGCACCATTCCACAAAAGATAGGGTCATCTCCCGGGTCCTGGACTGGGTGTGGCGAGGATGGCCCAGCAGCAGCCCCGGGCCAGAATTCGCTGGCTACACAAACCGCAAACATGAACTGTCGGCCCACAAGGGGTGCCTGTTATGGGGAAGCAGGGTTGTTGTTCCCCAGCCCCTCCGCAAAAGGGTCCTCACAGCCCTACACGAGACACACCCAGGGGTAGTGAGGATGAAGGCCCTTGCCAGGAGTTATGTGTGGTGGCCGGGGATTGACAGAGAGATAGAGGCCTGGGTCCAACACTGCCAGACCTGCCAAGAATCCCGCCCGGATCCCCCAAGGGCCCCAGTCCAGCCCTGGGAGTCCGCCCGACATCCATGGTCACGCTTGCACGTGGACTTCGCTGGCCCCTTCCAGGGAAAAACATTCTTCATAGTGGTGGATTCCTACACCAAATGGCTGGAGGTCGCACTGGTACCGTCCACTTCTACGGCGGCAGCCATCCGGGTACTACGTAAGCTTTTTGCAACCCACGGGCTCCCTGACACCCTCGTCTCGGACAATGGAACCGCATTCACGTCAGAGGAGTTCCAGACCTTCACAGCGCAGAACGCCATCCGCCACATCCGCTCAGCACCATTCCACCCTGCCACCAATGGCCAAGCGGAGCGCATGGTGCGGACCACCAAGGACAGCCTCCGCCGCATGACACAAGGGGACTGGGAATACCGCCTTGCCGCATTTCTTCTAGCACAGCACAGCACCCCAAGCACAACGACGGGCCAGAGCCCAGCTGAACTACTAATGGGCCGGCGCCTTGCAACTAGACTGGACCGACTTCACCCCGACAGAGCTCAGGATGAGGTAGTGGTGGGGAAAGGCAGGAACCCCCGGACATTTGTGGCCCAGGACGCAGTGTACGCAAAGAATTTTGGGGCAGGCCCAGCATGGGTACCCGCCACAGTCACCAAGGTGACCGGTCCCGTGTCGTACGAGGTACTAACGGAAGGGGGGCAATGTTGGCGCCGCCACTGCGACCAGCTACGGCGACGATTCCCAGGAGGAACCCGGGAGGAGAGCGGGACAGAGGGGTCCCAAGGGGACAGCAGGGCAGTGAGGCCTGTAGAGCGAGAGGGGTGGGCAGGGGAAGCAGAAGCAGTAGGCACAGAGGGGCGCCCCGAGGCTGGAAGGACACCGGAACCAGAGCCACAACCTAGTGGTTCAGTGGCGCCAGACCAGACAGCCCCGGCACAGCCAGCAGCCTCGGAACACGAGCCAGAACCAGAACCCCTGACCAAGGAACACCCCAGGCCACAACGCACACGGAGGCGGCCAGCAGACCTTGGGGACTACGAATGCAACTTCCCGGGCAGGACTGGAACTTAGAGGGGAGGGGTGTTATGTACTGAGCTGAATCCTAGAACAATAGGATTCAGAAACAGCGGGAGCTACCCAATCCAACTCCAGGTGGAAGTGAATCCGCAACCTGATTGGCCTGCTGGAGCAGCCAATCAGGCGGCTGGCAGAAGTGAATCTGCTACCTGATTGGCCTGTAGGAGCAGCCAATCAGGCTGCAGGCAGAAGTCAATCCACAATATAATTGGCCCACAGGTGTAGCCCTGAAGTAGCCAATCACGCAAGGCCCATTGTGTAAATAATGTATATAAGCAGATGGTTTTGGGAAAAGAGCCATTCTTCTTCTTCTCCTCTTCTCCTTGATGACTATGAGCTGAATAAAGAGCATGAAATTCACTCTCGACTCCGAGTACATTTCAGCTGAGATATCAGAACATGCTAGTTTCACAACAGCCTGAACTTCACATGCAAAATGGTTGATGACATTGTGCCCACATAGTTTGATCTTCATGGTGAAGGATGGTACAAGGGTCAACAGGGAGGCCAAGACCCACGAGGAGACAGCCAGACAGCCACACAGCCTTCTGTTCATGATCAGCGTATAGTGGAGTGGCATGCAGATCGCCACAAAGCGGTCATAAGCCATGGCAGCCAACAGAATGCATTCTGTCGTTCCAAGGAAGAGCGAGATACACATCTGGGCAAAACATCTGGCATTGGAAATAGTGGGCCTATCCGTGAAGCTGAGGGCCAGCATCTGTGGGACTGTGCTGGTAGTATAGCAGATGTCAAGAAGGGAGAGGTTGCCTATAAAGAAATACATGGGGGTGAGGAGGTGAGGATCTGCTACGATCAAGAGGACAATAAGGCCATTCCCAATAAGAGTCATTAGATAGAGGAAGAGAAAGACAACAAAGAGCACCTTGCGCATGAGTGGCTGGCTGGAAAGCCCAGTCAGTAGGAAGGTCTCTGGTGTCGTTTCATTATCATCTTCAGGAACCATGACGTTGTAAATCCTTCCCAAGATGTGGAATTATCTGCCGGGATAGTAAAGATGCCCCCAAACTATAGTAATTGGAGTGTGACTCAATCCCATCACCATTATTGTTGGTGAAATAATAATAATAATAATAATAATAATAATAATAATAATAATAATAAATTTATTTATAGCCCACCCTCCCCAGCCAAGGCCAGGCTCAGAGAGGCTAACACCAAATATAAAACAACTAGTTAAAATACAACTCAACAAGAAGACTAAATACATTAAAATTAAAAATAAAAAATAAAAAATTGATAATTTTATAATGGTGAAATGCTTATTTCATAATGTCATCAAATAATTATTGGGGAACATTTTTTTCCATTTTCTGTTGAACTAGGGATGAATGAATATTTCAATTTCAATTTCTCACTATTTCTAAACCTTTTCAGTTTTAAATTCAGTTCTCCATATATCAACATTAGTTTGTGATTGATTGATTTAAAAGCCCTTGTGAAATTTCATCAGCATATTGGCTCTAATTTTTCCTAATATACCGGTACACATTTCTATGTGAAAAAAATTACACTCTGTGTGGAAAATGTATCCTTGGAGCATGGTTATGAAACCCCAATCCTGCGGCATACAATAGTGGTACAAATCCACCCCATATGCAGATATCATATATACAGTGTATTTAAATGTTCTAGGGAAATCTGTGACTCTCCAGATGTTGCTGGACTACAACTCCCATCATCCCTGACCATCCTGGCTAGGGCTGATGTCCAACCATATGCAGGAGGGCCATGCATTTGTGCCACCACTGTAAGTGCTCCTTGCAAATTAAAGCGACCCAGAAAGGAGTTAAGTGCTAAGAAGCACCTTTGTGGCCACAACATCTGAATGAGGATTCCCACTCCCTTGCTGTTTTGTATTACCTTTCTCCTAGACCAGCATTCATTCCTTTCTCTCCATGTACATGTTGGTACTATCAGAGGTAACAAGCATGATATTTGACTAACGTGAACTTGTTAATTGTCCTATTTTATGTTGTACTCCACATGTAGCAGTGGACATACCATTCTCTAATGTTTTATTGGCTGTCACAAAAATTCTTACAGTCATAGGGGTCACATCCAAATACAGATGGAAGAAATTGTCATGTTTGGTTCTCTCAGGTTCTCATTTTCCCCATCTTAAATTCAGTTCTCCACAAGTCTGCTACAATTTGCATAATTTTTTTAAAACTATCCTCATGAAAAATTCTTTAGCATTTTAGTCTGAATTTCTCCTAAAAAAATAAAAAAAATCCTAAAAAATAAATTTTGTATGCAATTTTGACTAATGTACACATTTGTGCAAGCACCTTCCCTATATATAATGCATTTTTGTTTGTTCTATATTCTATATTATCAGATCTATATTCTTTTTACATACATTTTCTCCTAATATGGGCATTTTTGTGAGCATTGCTTGCTTAGAGAACTGCACCACAAAATCTGGACAAGTGCAAGTTCTGGAAGATGGCTGTGCTTCAGTTCTCATATTGATTCAGAAAGTGCAAATTTGGGGGGTATAGCCAGGTACTTTAAATGTATGCTGTGGGTGTGACTATAGTATGATATTGTGTGGTATTAATAGGGTGGTGAATATCTCTAATGGGGGGAAATGGGTGTTCTCCTAAAAGAATCAATTACTAAAGTCAGCTTGCTATATTACAGTTTAAATTTCTGACTAAAAATGTAAAATACATACAAAAGAAACTTGAAATATTTACCTTATGCGGTGTCCTGTTGGATAACATTTGTTGAAAGGGAAATAGGTTGCCTGATGGAGCTGAATCAAATAGCCCTGTGCAGCCTAATCTCATACACATTTCTTTAAAATTAAGTTACATTAACCACCCTGCGGATTCCTCCCAAGTCAATGTGCCTATAATTGCAGCTTTAGGAATAGGTAGTTCTAAAAGAACATAAGAAGATCTAATCCACGAACATCACGAGGGGATTTCAAATATTTTGATTAAATTAAAGAATAAATAAAATACTCTTCTGGTTATCACACCAGTCTTAAGAAACAGCAAATGTTTGAGAAAACCATGAAAAACAAAAAAACACTTTTTATATCATCTGACTTACGGTAATTAGGCTGTGTTAACAATATTGGGGGGTGGGGGACCAGAATATCTCTGCTGATTCAAATGGCAACAATGGAAAGCTGAATCAATCTTCTCAACCAAGTTTCTGATCATAAGTGGTTAATTCTTGTCTTTATGGCCTGAGGAACCATCAAATCTAGACCCCCATCTGAACAGAATACTGTAAAATCCAATCTCTGTGTGTGACTAGAAAATAACAATTTTTATAATTAAAACTTGAAAACTCATTTATCATGAGTCTTTATATCCCTGAGAGATTTCAAAAGTTTTATGTACAGACTTCATACCTCTGAGAATATGTCCCAGACAGGCAATTAAGAACCAACTTCCTATGGGGTATTATGTATGTATGTATGTATGTATGTATGTATGTATGTATGTATGTATGTATTTGAATGGATTTTTAAAGACATATTTTTATCCATATGGCATTGAAAGCAGCATACAACAAAGCAGTAACAGAGCAGAACACAAAAAATGGCACATCATAACATTGGAATTGGGCATATTAATATGAATTATACCAGTTATGTAAAAAGAAATCTTTAAGCAGTTTACATAAGACATAACCAGGAAAGAAAAAGGCAATATAAATTCATATAAAAATACAGAACTACAAATCATTTTTTAAATAAAAGTTAAGTGTCATTTTGTTGTTGACATTTAAACCCCTTGAGTAACTTGAGACCAATATACTGTATTGGAAAATCATGAAAGACCATTGTTATCCTGGGGAGATTTGGGTCAAGCCCAGCGATTGCCCCTCTCATGCCCAGACAATTCCTAGGCATGAGTCAACTAAGCAGTTAATTCTATTTCTTGTCGCCAGCATGATTCTGTAATAGTTGTATGCAAAGAGAGTACAGCTTAGTCCCACCCGTGAAATTCTGGGCTATTTCTTTCTTTATGCAGAGTCTGACAGTAAAACACTGGACGGCACTGGATGCTTGTCAGGCATTTAAGAGCATCTCGATGGAGAGCCAGAGAGGATCTCCTTTGGCCCCTTGCCACCTCTGGGGAGGAATCCTCTGGCCTTGCCATCCAAAGGGGGCTCTCAGGCAACCATGTTATCTTACAAACAGCCATAAACACAATCTGATTTCAATAATAATAATAATAATAATAATAATAATAATAATAATAATAATAATTTATTATTTATACCCCGCCCATCTGGCTGGGTTTCCCCAGCCACTCTGGGCAGCTTTTATTTAATACATACTTTAAATCTATTCAATTAAATATACTAATTGTGTGTTTTAACTATATTGCAAACACTTTAATTAAAGATTTGGAAATTTAATTCATTGTGTGGCCCATGGGTTCAGTGTCAAAGTACCCTTGTAGTCCACTTGGCCTGAGAAGTTGGACCACCCTGGTCCAACTTCTCAGGGCTTTGGACACTATATAAGTGTGCAAGAACTTGACCCACTAGCAGATGGGAAGCCAGTGTCGGTCTCAGGTAATAATAATAATAATAATAATAATAATAATAATAATAATAATATTAAATTATTTATACCCCACATATCTGGCTGGGTTTCCCCAACCACTCTGGGCAGCTTCCAACAGAAAAATAAAATACAGTAATCTATTAAACATTAAAAGCCTCCCTAAACAGGGCTGCCTTCAGATGTCTTCTAAAAATCTGGTAGCTGTTTTTCTCTTTGACATCTGATGGGAGGGTGTTCCACAGGACAGGCGCCACCACCGAGAAGGCCCTCTGCCTGGTTCCCTGCAACTTGGCTTCTCGCAACAAGGGAACCGTCAGAAGGCCCTCGGTACTGGACCTCAGTGTCCGGGCAGAACGATGGGGGTGGAGACGTTCCTTCAGGTATACTGGACCGAGGCCATTTAGGGCTTTAAAGGTCAGCACCAACACTTTGAACTGTGCTCGGAAACATACTGGGAGCCAATGTAGATCTTTCAAGACTGGTGTTATGTGGTCTCAGCGGCCGCTCCCAGTCACCAGTCTAGCTGCCGCATTCTGGATTAGTTGTAGTTTCTGGGTCGCCTTCAAAGGTAGCCCCATGTAGAGCGCATTGCAGTAGTCCAAGCGGGAGATGACCAGAGCATGGACCACTCTGGCAAGACAATCTGCGGGCAGGGAGGGTCTCATCCTGTGTACCAGATGGAGTTGATAGACAGTTGCCCTGGACACAGAATTGACCTGCGCCTCCATGGACAGCTGTGAGTCCAGAATGACTCCCAGGCTGCGCACCTGGTCCTTCAGGGGCACAGTTACCCCATTCAGGACCAGGGAGTCCTCCACACCTGCCCGCCTCCTGTCCCCCAGAAACAGTACTTCTGTCTTGTCAGGATTCAGCCTCAATCTGTTAGCCACCATCCATCCTCCAACCGCCTCCAGGCACTCACACAGGACCTTCACCGCCTTCACTGGTCCTGATTTGAAAGAGAGGTAGAGCTGCAATTGGTCTTGCAGGAAAAAGCATGGGGTGAGATGGCCGAAGAAAGCTTTATCATGTACAGTATAATGAGATAAGAATCCAATGTCCTTATTCAGACCAGGTCTCTCCATGGTTTTAAGCTTGGTAATGAGTTGTAATTCAGCAACTTCTCTTTCCAGTCTGTTTCTGAAAATTTTCCGTAATAAGACAGCTACTTTGAGATCTTGTATAGAATGTCCTGGGAGATTGAAGTGTTCTCCTACTGGTTTCTCTGTCTTGTGATTCCTGATGTCAGATTTATGTCCATTTATCCTTTGGCGTAGGGTTTGGCCTGTTTGTCCAATATAGAGCGCTGAAGGGCACTGTTGGCATTTGATGGCATACACAATGTTAGAAGATGAGCAATTAAATAGTCCTGAGATGGTATGTTGGATGTTGTTGGGGCCAGTGATGGTGTTGTCCGGGTGTATGTGGCAGCAAAGTTGGCATCTGGGTTTATTGCAGGCTCTGGTACCAGTGTCCATGTTAAGTCTGGTGGTGGTATTATTGTGGGTGAGAAGTTGTTTAAGATTGGGTGGCTGTCTGTAGGCAATGAAAGGTCTTCCTCCCAGAGCTTGAGAAAGAGAACTGTGTTCCAAGTGTCTTATATCATAGAACAGAGGGACATTGGAAACATTCCAAAACAGTTTTCACCTACATGCTGTCCACTCCCAGTTGGTGCTGGACTACATCTCCCTCCAGCTCTCACTCTTACCCATACTGGCTGGGGCTGATGGGAGTTGTAGACCAAAATAGCTGGAGAGCAGCAGGCTGAGGAGGGCTGTTTTAAAACATTGTAATCTTAATTATGGTTCCCTCTAGAGTCTCACTCTACCTTGAACCTTGTGGGCTTCATGGAGCAGATGGTATCAACCCCTTACGCCTCACAAAACTAGGCAGAGGAGGGGGAGGGAAGTGTTTGGGAAGTAATTGTTCCCAAAGTCCTCTCCTCAGCCCTCATCTTCCTGCTGTCTTCTTGCTGGGCCCCAGGGCTTGGCACCCTGGAAGTGCGTAACCAAGCACCAGACCCAGACAATGCATGATTATAGTTGTCAAGAACACAACTAAGACAAGCTTTTTATTTTTATTTATTCATTTTATTTATAAGCCGCCTCCCCTCACCCCCATGAGCTCAAGGTGGTGTACATGGTTAGACTATAAGATGGTGAATGGCCTAAGGTCACTCATGAGCTTCATGGCTGAAGGGGGTTCGAACGCTGGTCTCCCAGGTAACAGCCCAACCCTATCCAACAACAGGATAGCAGCTTCCCTGTAGAAAAATATCAGACCAGTTCACAAAGGCGTTAGAACACACATCATCAAAAACAGATAGTAAAACACAATCACACTTTTAACCCCACACCATAGAATCATAGAATCAAGGGCCATCCAGTCCAACCCCCTGCCAAGCAGGAAACACCATCAAAGCATTCTTGACATATGGCTGTCAAGCCTCTGCTTAAAGACCTCCAAAGAAGGAGACTTCCACCACACTCCTTGGCAGCAAATTCCACTGTCGAACAGCTCTTACTGTCAGGACGTTCTTCCTAATGTTTAGGTGGAATCTTCTTTCTTGTAGTTTGTAGTTTGAATCCATTGCTCCGTGTCCGCTTCTCTGGAGCAGCAGAAAACAACCTTTCTCCCTCCTTGATCTAGGATGTCATATAGAGGAGGGAGAAAGGTTGTTTTCTGCTGCCCCAGAGAAGCGGATGCAGAGCAATGGATTCAAACTACAAGAAAGAAGATTCCACCTAATTTTCAGTGGAACATTTCCTCTACCCCTTAGGAATAAGGCAACCCCGGCACATCATCTTCCTAAGGGCTCCCTTCACTTCATTGTTCCTTAGAGTGTAGATCAGAGGGTTGAGCATGGGAATGAGAACAGTGTAAGACACCGCAAGGATATGGTCCTGGCCTTCAATATAGCTGCCTTTGGGTCTGGCATATGAGAAGATGGCACAGCCATAGTGAAGAAAGACCACTGTCAAGTGGGCTCCACAGGTGGAGAAGGCCTTGCGACAGTACTGAGACGAGCTCATGTGCAAGGAAGCCATCAAAATGCACCCGTAAGACAGCATGATGAAGGAGAAAGGGATGATGAGGATCATGGCAACCAAGGTTGTAACGAGAATTTCCATAGTTCCATAGCCAGGACATATCCTGCTCAGCACAGGAGGGATGTCACAGAAGAAATGGGGGATATGGTTGGGCGCACAAAATGGCAAAGAGAAAATCACTCCAGTGAGGAAGGAAGAAAGAATGAAACCACCACAGACAGACCCCATCACTAAGCACCAACAAATCCGTTGGCTCATGAAGGCCCCATAGTGTAGTGGGTGACAGATGGCCACATAGCGATCCCATGCCATGGCTGTCAACAGCAGACAGTCAGCCACCCCTAAGGCCACAAAGAAGAACATCTGAGCCGCACACGATGCCAAGGGAAAGGGCCTCTGGGGAGCCAGCAGGTCACCAAGCATTTGTGGTATGACCACCAGAGTGTAGGCTGTCTCAGAGCATGAAAGGCTGCCCAGGAAGAGGTACATGGGGGTATGGAGGAGAGGATCAGTCCACACCACAGTCATAATCAGCCCGTTGCCTGCCAAGGTCACGGCAAACATCAGGAGGAAGAGTCCAAAGAGCAGTCGAGCCAAGCCTGGGTGACTAGTGAACCCCAACAGGACAAACTCGGTCACCATGGTACAGTTGATAGAAGGATCATGACCCATCCCTGATCTGTAGCGGAATTAACACAAAGTGACATAGACCTACATCAGTTATGAATGCCATGAGCAGAAATACCGGTATGTAAGAGCATTAGTAAACCTGAACTGTCATTGTGGGTTTGACCCTCTAGTCCAGGAGTCACCCATTTTGAGGGGCCTAGGTGCACATGAGAATTCTGTGAAACTATAACGAGAACCACAAATTACCCATGTTATGGAAGAAAAACCAAGGACACTCTCTCACACACAAACCCAGTCAAAACAGCTACCTATAACATAAGCCAATTAGAATACAGTGAAAAAATGAGGCCAAACCTGCCAAAAAATAAGCCCACCAATTTGTGTATGGCAATATTCTCTCATGCACCACAGTAGTTATAACTGCAGTATGTAACTACTGTGGTGCAGTATTAGTAGTGAAGCAGATCTACAAAGCCATGGGCGAAGGAAGGTTTCACACAGCGGAAAAACACTTTGCAGCTATGGAAAACTCACTTTCCTTTACCAGATTCAGTTCATGTAACCCCTATGAGCAATCACCTTGTGGGATATTTTTTTCTGCACATGAGCAAAACTAGCCTCCAAAATTATCCACCCTGTTTGTGAGCAGCAAACTGGCGTATGTGTGCATGTTCTCTGGTGGCCAGTGGAATTTTGAAAGAGTTGGGGAGGAGGCAAAAAAAGAAAATTCTCTTCTAAGAAATTTCAGCTCAGTTAGTAAGGAGGGGTACTATTTACTATTTTGTGAATTCATGTTGTTAGACGAATGAAGCAATGGGCTAAGGTAGAAAGGGACAGAAGACAAACCCATTCCTGCTGTCAAAAATAAGAGTGAGCAATGTTTACAGTGGATCCCTATTCTCCACTTTTGGGGGGGGAAATTGGTGTGGGCTATTTTGCTAAATACTCTCAGGATGATGGTGGCATGTGGCTGAAATTTTCCATCAGTTCAGGGAGAACCCCTAAAAGAAAACCCTCAGAAAAATGGAAATTATTTTCTGAGCAGATTTAAGCCCAACTCTGGGTGGATGTGCATTCACCAAACTGAAGCTCATATTAGTATGAACTTTGCAAGCAGCGTTAGAGCATGGGAGAAATGATGGTATGCTAGAGAGATATAGAACCTGTGCACCACAAGGTTGCCAGGGGCTCAGCTAGGACTTTTGACTGGACTCTGTTCCTCTCCCTCTAGCTCTTATTCAGAAGCATTCTGGCTTCATTTCACACCAGGACTCTGCCGGGCCCCTCACTGCCCATGCTTTGCACCCTTCCTTGAGTGCTTTGTCCTGGCTGGAATGTGTCCTCAAAGACTGAAAATGACTCTTGCTTCCTTGAAAGGGGCATAAAGAAGGGTGTGTGAGTGTGTGTAGAAACTAATCTGTACAAATGCAAAAGGTATAGTCACTGTTCTCCTGCTTTTGCTTCTGGCCTCGCCCACCACTTGCGTTTGGCCCTCAGAAGGGAATGTGACCCTTCATCCGAGAAACATCCCCCGGAGTCTCCTCTGTTCAGTTCAGGACAGATAGAGAAGTTGTTTGCAATTTCCCGTATGAACTGACCTGACTTGCTCTGACCCAGCCTGCAGCTCCTGGGCTAATGTGCAGATCCTTCCGATTTCACCCTTCTCCAAATGTTGCAATGCAGCTCTCCACTCAAGAAGGCATTTTCAATTGTGCACTGCAGAATAAAATGCATAGTTTTGCTATAAAAGTAGTCTAGAAAGGGACTGTTGAAGGAACAGCCAGGAAGCACAACAGACGTTGGATTCAGACCTGGGTTAGGAACACTTTCATATTTTCACTCCTTTCAGTTGGAATTCAATCATATACCAACATATTCAGGTTTTGCAATTGTTGATTTGGCAAAAGTTGATTGGGCATTATTTTGCAAAATTATATTTCCTCTTCTCCCCCTGCCCCCCCCCACCAAAACCCCAGACTTTTTGCAATACAGAAAGTGGTAGAGAAATGCACTGGAAAATGGAGGTCAGCAATTGTTTGATGCAACCTCAAATAAGCTCCCCCAAAAATATTCAGAATGAATGCTCAGTGACTAGTTAATGTTGTCTACTTTGCTCACAAACTTTGTGCAAAAAAACCCCCAGCAGGATGTATAATCAATAAATAGGTCAATATTCTGAAGAAGTGTGCATGCACACGAAAGCTCATACCAAAATAAAAACTTAGTTGGTCTTTAAGGTGCTACTGAAGGTATTTTTTTATTTTAGGTCAATATGTTCAGAGATATGTTTAAATATGAAGGTTTGTGGAATTTTTTAAGGCAAATAAGGCAACAGAGAAGAAAGGACTTAGGAATGAACACATGCAAAAGTGGCACATTGGAAATAGACTGTTCATTCAGGTTTTGCAACAATGGAAAAAAACCCAAAAAACACCTGAACAAGCTGGTGAAACTGGATGTAAGGGAGTGTTGCATGTTACAAGAAATGATCCCTCTTTTGAAATGCCTTCAGCTTTCTTTGGGGAAATGTTACACACCCTTCAGCATTTCTCTGATGAAAATAGAGATGTCCTATTCAAGAATAAGAATAAGAATAAGAATTTTACTATTTATACCCCACCCAACTGACTGGGTTGCCACTTTGGGCAGCTTCCAAGACATATAAAAACATAATAAAACATTAAACATTTTTTTAAAGTCCCTATACTATTCAGATGGCTCAAGGGTTGGGTAACTCCATACCCTCCAACATTTCTCTGATAAAATAGGGGCACCCTAAGGAAAAGCGGGACATTCTAGGATCAAATCAGAAACTGGGACAACTTCTGTAAAACTTGGACATCCCTGGAAAATAGGGAAACTTGGAGGGTTGATGTTACCGGTCTCCAGTAGGAATGGGGGGAGGTATTCAATTTCATTAGCATTTTAAAGACAAATCTATTCACACCTTATGACACAGTACACAAATTGAAACACAGGTACCCTTTGAAATCTGCCCTTACCTGAATGTTGTGTTGCACTTCTCCAACCAAGGTTTGCAAAAATGCATATATTAAAGAAAGTGTGCATAAAGATTAATGTATTAGTGAAAATAACATACAAAAATGCCTTCTATTAGAGGAAAATGCTTTCAAAAATGTGTACATAATTTCAAAGTACAGAGGACGAGATGGTTGGACAGTGTTCTCGAAGCTATGAACATGAGTTTGACCAAACTGCGGGAGGCAGTGCAAGACAGGAGTGCCTGGCGTGCTATGGTCCATGGGGTCACGAAGAGTCGGACACGACTAAACGACTAAACAACAACAACAACAACAACTTCAAAGTGAATACAGAAATGTGTTTTTTTGAGAAAATCACACTAAAATACTGATGAATTTTCATTAGGAATTTATTATTATTATTATTATTATTATTATTGCAAATTGCTGCAGAAATGTCATGAACTGAATTTGAGATTGGAAAACTGTGAAACTGAGGAAACCAAAATGGACAAATCCTTCTACTCCTAGTCTCCTTCAATCACTGAATAGTGGATCTCAAACTTTATTTCTCTTGGGCACACTTTCAGAATAGAAATTTGCTTGCACTACACTGAATTTTTTATTGATAAGAATTACATGAGACAGGGGAGGGAAACAACTAGCAGTGCTTGATTTATAACTTGGAACACAACTACTTTATAATATGATAATGGGACATCCAGAAAATATAAAACTATGCAGCTACATGAGAACACGAATCCTTCCCCAAATATAATATTGATTGTCCTTGAATCTTCCCACCCCAGTTGCCATCGTCTGCCACCATGCCCTTGTTTCCCACCACACCCTTTGAGAGCCACCGCAATAGAATAACAGAGCAGAGCTCTAAAAGCAGAGGGCAGCTGGCCAAGAATAACATTGTTCATGGCTGAATTATATATTCAATTTTTTTGTCCAGTAGCATCTTAGAGACCAACTAAGTTTGTTCTGGGTATAAGCTTTCGTGTGCATGCACACTTCTTCAGATATACACATTGTTCATGGCTGTGATATTAAAGTTCTATACTGGTCCCTTTTTTGTCTCCAGAAAGCTTCTCTTTTTTCTCTGTCTATTGGTTGCCTCACAATAATTTCCACCCCCAGACTCCCTTGTGCAAGCCCCTGAACCCCAAATCCCCTAAATGTGCAGCTCAGGCTGTTTGGGTGGCAGAGGAGAGGGATAGATGCTGTTGGACCTTACCTCCAAGTATCCTGGGAGACAGCAATAAGATATGTGCAGAAAATGAGAAATTGCCCAGCTACAAAATCAACAGAGAAAAGGCCCTGCTGCAAGAGAACCCTATTCAGATGCTGGGTTTTGTAATGCATACCTCCAACATTTATCTAATGAAAATAGGAATGTCCCATTCCATAATGATAATTTTCCTATTTATATCCCACACATCTTTCTGGGTTGCCCCAGCCACTCTGGGCAGCTTCCAACATATATTAAAACACAATAAAACATTAAACGTAAGAAACTTCCCTGTACAGGATTGCCTTCAGATGGCTTGGGGGGTCAGATAACTCCATACCCTCCAACATTTCTCTGATGAAAATAGGGACATCCTAAGGAAAAGTGGGACATTCTGGGATCAAATCAGAAACCAGGACAACTTCTCTAAATCAGGGATGTCACTGGAAAATAGAGACAATTGGGGGGGTTTCCTGGTAATGTATTTATTTTTAAAAGAATTACTCAAATGTTCTAAGATAAGTAATCTAACCTTGTGTGAAACCAACCAAGCTGGTTGGTTGTATATATCACCTCTGGAGCCACAACAGTTCAACCCTTAAACTGTAGTTGCTGGGAGGCAAAATTATAGTTGGAGTATTCTGGGATTCCAGCCTCTGGGAATATAGATATGAGATTGTATCATCTCTCATGTAATATGTGGCAATGGATGATTAAATGATTTGTTGATTAAGGCACATCCAAAACTTGTGATTCTGTGTTCAGTTTTCCTGCCTATTTTAATTTTATTCCATGATGAGTAAATGTTGAGGCTTTGTTTTGTGTGCTTTGATACATGCTTCTTACTTTACAGCTCAACTCAGAACTGCAACATTTTTTGCTATTGCCACACATGCACATATCACAATCACCATCCTGTTTACCATTTGGACACTCCAGGAACTCTGGACTATAAAAGCCACTAGGAATCCAAGAGAACTCAAACATCACGCCAGGGAGCTGCAGAGATGAAGGTTTTGGTCCTCACGCTCTTCTGCCTCCTCATTTCAGTGAAGGAAGGCAAAGTGTTTGAGAAATGTGAACTGGCTGCACTTCTGAAACAGCATGGACTGGATCAATACCACGGCATCAGCCTGGCCGACTGTGAGTTTGCTCTTCCTTTCCCTCAATCTTGGCCATTTTAGGTGTTTGGGGACAAATCCTGCCCAACCAGGATTCAGCCCAGAATCATTTTCAGTTTGAGGCTAAAGTTTAACTGGAGTTTTTGAAACCCTAATTAAACATACTAGTGGGGTGGGAGTGCAGAAAATAATGCCAATAAAAAAAGAAGTAAAGGACCCCTGGATTGTTAATAATAATAATAATTTATTTATACCCCGCCCATCTGGCCAGGTTCCCCCAGCCACTCTGGGCGGCTTCCAACAAAACATTAAAATACAGAAATCAAACATTAAAAGCTTTCCTAAACAGGGCTGCCTTGAGATGCCTTCTAAAGGTCTGGTAATTGTTGTTCTCTTTGACCTCTGGTGGGAGGGCATTCCACAGGGTGGGTGCCACCACCGAGAAGGCCCTCTGCCTGGTTCCCTGTAACTTGGCTTCTCGTAGCGAGGGAACCACTAGGAGAAGGGGACGACAGAGGACAAGATGGTTGGACAGTGTTCTCGAAGCCACCAACATGAGTCTGATCAAACTGCGGGAGCCAGTGGAAGACAGGAGTGCCTGGCGTGCTCTGGTCCATGGGGTCATGAAGAGTCGGACTCGACTAAACGACTAAACAACAACAAACAACAACCCATGTACTATCTGAAAGCAAAGGGGAACATTGATTGCCAGATGTGATCCACCCCTCCAGCTCTCTTACCCAACTAGTATGCTCCACTGTGTCCAGCTCTGGGCACCACAATTTAAGAAGGATATTCACAAGTTGGATATTCACGAGCAAGATCACCAAGGATCTGGAAACCAAGCTTTATGAGGAATGGTTGTGGGAGTTGGGTATGTTTGGCCTGGATAAGTGGAGACTGAGAGAAGATATGATAGCTGTCTTCAAATATCTAAAGGGCTGTCCCATGGAAGATGGAGCAAGCTTGTTCACTCCTGCTCCAGAGAGTAGAACCCAAACCAATGGATTCAAGTTACAAGAAAGGAGAAGTGATTCCTGATGGTAAGAGCTTCCAGTAGCACCTTAGAGACCAACTAAGTTTGCCATAGGTATGAGCTTTCGTGTGCATGCACACTTCTTCAAATACCAGCTCATACCTATGCCAAACATAGTTGGTCTCTAAGGTGCTACTGGAAGGATTTTTTTATTTTTATTTTGTTTTGACTGCATCAGACCAATATGGCTACCTACCTGTAACTAGTACTGATGGTAAGAGCTGTTTGACAGTAGAACAGTCTCCCTCAGAAGGTAGAGGACTCTCCTTTATGTTGTTTGTTGTTGTTTAGTCGTTTAGTCGTGTCCGACTCTTCGTGACCCCATGGACCATAGCACGCCAGGCACTCCTGTCTTGCACTGCCTCCCGCAGTTTGGTCAAACTCATGTTCGTAGCTTCGAGAACACTGTCCAACCATCTGGTCCTCTGTCGTCCCCTTCTCCTAGTGCCCTCAATCTTTCCCAACATCAGGGTCTTTTCCAAGGATTCTTCTCTTCTCATGAGGTGGCCAAAGTATTGGAGCCTCAACTTCACGATCTGTCCTTCCAGGGAGCACTCAGGGCTGATTTCCTTAAGAATGGATAGGTTTGATCTTCTAGCAGTCCATGGGACTCTCAAGAGTCTCCTCCAGCACCATAATTCAAAAGCATCAATTCTTTGGCGATCAGCCTTCTTTATGGTCCAGCTCTCACTTCCATACATCACTACTGGGAAAACCATAGCTTTAACTATACGGACCTTTGTCGGCAAGGTGATGTCTCTGCTTTTTAAGATGCTGTCTAGGTTTGTCATTGCTTTTCTCCCAAGAAGCAGGCGTCTTTTAATTTCGTGACTGCTGTCACCATCTGCAGTGATCAAGGAGCCCAAGAAAGTAAAATCTCTCACTGCTTCCATTTCTTCACCTTCTATTTGCCAGGCGGTGGTGGGACCAGTGGCCATGATCTTGGTTTTTTTGATGTTGAGCTTCAGACCATATTTTGCGCTCTCCTCTTTCACCCTCATTAATAGGTTCTTTAATTCCTCCTCACTTTCTGCCATCAAGGTTGTGTCATCTGCATATCTGAGGTTGTTGATATTTCTTCCGGCAATCTTAATTCCTGCTTGGGATTCATCTAGTCCAGCCTTTCGCATGATGAATTCTGCATATAAGTTAAATAAGCAGGGAGACAATATACAACCTTGTCGTACTCCTTTCCCAATTTTGAACCAATCAGTTGTTCCATATCCAGTTCTAACTGTAGCTTCTTGTCCCACATAGAGATTTCTCAGGAGACAGATGAGGTGATCAGGCACTCCCATTTCTTTAAGAACTTGCCATAGTTTGCTGTGGTCGACACAGTCAAAGGCTTTTGCATAGTCAATGAAGCAGAAGTAGACGTTTTTCTGGAACTCTCTAGCTTTCTCCATAATCCAGCACATGTTTGCTATTTGGTCTCTGGTTCCTCTGCCCTTTCGACATCCAGCTTGCACTTCTGGGAGTTCTCAGTCCACATACTGCCTAAGCCTGCCTTGTAGAATTTTAAGCATAACCTTGCTAGCGTGTGAAATGAGCACAATTGTGCGGTAGTTGGAGCATTCTTTGGCACTGCCCTTCTTTGGAATTGGGATGTAGACTGATCTTCTCCAATCCTCTGGCCATTGCTGAGTTTTCCAAACTTGCTGGCATATTGGGTGTAGCACCTTAACAGCATCATCTTTTAAAAATTTTACATTCCAGGTTCCTATGCAATATTTTTCTTTACAGCATCGGACTTTCCTTTCGCTTCCAGGCATATCCGCAACTGAGCGTCCTTTCGGCTTTGGCCCAGCCGCTTCATCAGCTCTGAATCTACTTGTACTTGTCCTCCGCTCTTCCTCAGTAGCATGTTGGACGCCTTCCGACCTGAGGGGCTCATCTTCCAGCGTCATAACTTTTATATGCCTGTTGTCTTTGTCCATGGAGTTTTCTTGGCAGGGATACTGGAGTGGCTTGCCAGTTCCTTCTCCAGGTGGATCACGTTTAGTCAAAACTCTCCACTATGACCTGTCCATCTTGGGTGGCCCTGCATGGCATAGCTCATAGCTTCTCTGAGTTATTCAAGCCCCTTCGCCACGACAAGGCATTGATCCATGAAGGGAGTTTATAGGGAGTTTTTAAGCAGAGGTTGGATGGCCATGGATACTTTAGCACTGCAGGGGGTTGGACTAGATGATTCTTCCAACTCTACACTTCTATCATTCTGTGATTCTAAGAGCTATGTCTCCTCTCTGCTTCCAACTTCATTGAGGATTCAGTCGGGGGGGGGGGCTGCTTTGCAAAGCACAATACTCCAGAGCACAGCAGCATCAAATCCTTTGCTCATCAGCTGATAAACGGAGGATTCATTTCTCCTGGGTGCTGGTTTACAAGTGCTAGGGCATGGGTAGGCAACCTAAGGCCCAGGGGCTGGATGTGGCCCAATCGCCTTCTCAATCCGGCCCAGACGGTCCAGGAATCAACGTGTTTTTACATGAGTAGAATGTGTCCTTTTATTTAAAATGCATCTCTAGGTTATTTGTGGGGCATAGGAATTTTTTCATCCCCCCCAAAATATATATATATATAGTCCGCCCCCCCCCAAAGGTCTGAGGGACAGTGGACCAGCCCCCTGCTGAAAAAGTTTGCAGACCCCTGTGTTAGAGTTCCCTGCCTCTCCCTCTCCCTGCTTGATGCCCCAGCCAATAGCCCCATATCTGCAGCAGTCCAGGGCTGCCTCCACTCATTCTTGGCGAAAGCCCAGATTAGTCAAGTTCTGTTCAGGCTTTGCCTGAATCCAATGCATAACCTCTAAATGTTTCTTTTCAGTGCTGTTTTGTTTTCAAGTCACACACATTTGCTACAGTTAACTGAGAGAATGCTTTCAAGTTGTTTCCTCTCTCCTCTGCCCTTTCCCTTCTCACTTTGTTCCAGGGATCTGCACAGCTTACCATGAAAGCAAATACGAAAGTAGTGCTGTGGGGCCACCAAACACAGATGGCAGTCAGGACTATGGGGTTTTTCAAATAAACAGCCGCTATTGGTGTGACAATCAACAGGGCGAAACAGCCAATGGATGCAGAATCTCCTGCAGTGGTAAGCAACTTGGTGTCATACAGAAGGCTAACAAAAGGTCTCTGCGATTTCCCAAAGAGAATGGGTTGTGTTTTTGAAGGGAGCAACCCGTTTGTCTCCCTTCAGTTCCCATTCTCCCACTGCAATCCACACCCTCACTTAGAAACCTCATTCCCCACCTTATCACTACATTCCTATTGCCACCCACCCCCAAGACATTCCAACTTGTGTCTCTGTTCTAATAAGCGAAGACCAGGGACAGGCCTAGCCTTGCTTTGCCCACCTCAACAACCTCGGGCTTCTCTCTTGTTGCCCTGACCCACCAGCCATCTCGGAGGGACCAGGCTCCCTGCAGTCCAGAAGGTGAGGCCAGCATGCTTGGGAGACCTGCCTTGTCACTGGTTCACAGAAGCAACAACGGAGGACAAATCTGTCCATTCCTGTCATTATTATTGTTAATACTATTATTGTTAATATTATAATATTATTATTGTTTAAAAGGCTCTAGATTGTTTAATCAGCCAAAGGGGGTGGGCAGGTGTGTGGGGCTCCCTGGTCCTGAATGGGGTAACTCTGCCCCTGAAGGACCAGGTGCGCAGCCTGGGAGACATTTTGGACTCCCAACTGTCCATGGAGGCACAGGTCAGTTCTGTGTCCAGGGCAGCTGTCTACCAGCTCCATCTGGTACGCAGGCTGAGATCCCCCCTGCCCACAGTCTCACCAGAGTGATGTATGCCAGATGGTGGGGGGGGTATAAATGTTGTTGTTGTTGTTGTTGTTGTTGTTGTTAATATTAAATCCTCTCACTGAACAAGTTCTGACTTCCACACTTGTACTGAATGGCATGAGATGCTATCATACCCACTTCCACCCCGCCATACAGTGATAGTAACTAATGCATGGCTATTGTCTTGCTTATTCCTGGTGTCTGTGGTGCCCTATAGAGAGGTCTGATCTGTTGCTCATACATCCTACTCCTGTGTCCCTTGCCTCACCCTTGCAACTCCACCACTACAGCAATGGCCATTTAGAAGTGGCCTTCCAGTAAGGCAGTTTCTCATTTTCCCTGTCTAAAGTTCAGTTCTCCATATTTCTGCCTAAAATTGTTTTGTTTTTTTTAAGAGTAGCACATTCATTTGCATTTTTGGTTGCATTTCTCCTAATATACATACATTTGTATGCAACTGTAACTAATGTAATGCATCTTTCTATGTTGTTCTCTTTTGAAAGATATCTGTCTTTAAGATGGCATATTATTTCAGGAAGTGCAAATAAGATAATAGGGTGAAGAACAAACTGAAGTTCACGCCCTGTTCCTTGCCAACAACTGTGTCTTGCAGGAGAAGCAAATAAAAACCATTACCTGTCCCTCTCTGTTGAATAGCTCTGAAGAATTGCTTCCTCTTCGCCCCCAGATCCAGTTCTTATTGGAAACCATCATCAACACATCGGCTTCTTCTGCTCCCCTTTCTCCAAACTTCAGTCAAGGATGGAAGGGGAGGCAGTCCCAAAAAACCCCCCACTACCTATTCCCAGACACACTCTTTAGCCCTCCATGATTCTAGTGTAAGAAAATGCATTTTCAGGCCTTCACCCATCCATGATGACAGCCGGAATGGTTTGAGTAAGGTGAATTAATTGTGTGAATAAGTAGCGCTATTATGATTCCTACAGCTGTTACTGAGTAGCCAGCAAAGGGTGGAATCCAACACAGCACTAAATAAATGTTCCATAAACCAAGGATTTCTGTTTCCACACTGGAAGATCATGCCCCTCTCCTCTCCCAGCACGACTCCTCAATCTGTTATAAGGGTGGGGGTGGGGGTGTGTCCCCCTGACACTCTGAAGCAGATTTGGCAAGGGCACAGGGCACACATGATGAGGGGAGAGGGAAAACATTTCTCTTGAACTTGTAGTCACTATAATTAACACACAAACACATAACCCCCACACAGGGCAAATGTGGCCTTCCAGACATATCTGTCCACCTCTCATGACTTTCCCTTGCCCATGCCCTCTCTCACGGCCCTGTTCTGTGTCCCGCTCAAGTGCTTCACCTGAATGGGCGCTTGAGCTGTGATGAGACCTCCTTGCTTGCCTGCCTGGAGGATAAAGAGACAAGATGGGGGTTGAAAACTCTGGCTGTTCTGTGGCTACTGCAGCTGGCTGCATTAAGAGTCTTATCCATTAACCCACCCACTTTTGCCTCTGCACTAGCATGTGGCCCCCATAAGACTTCCCAAGAGGAATTGTGGCCCTCAGGCTGAAACATACTCTCCATCTCTGCCCTAATATCTGAAGGCCAGTTCAAAGGGGAAATGCTCTAAATGCTCCCCCAAAGTATTCTGGCTTTGAGTTTGAAGGGGAAAGCACTTCCACGATTCTGAGGCAACCCAATGTATCCTTCCTGAGTGCAAAGGCAGGATTTGCTTTATGGGGTTGGAAAGAAGCTCTTTAGAAAACCAAATACCCTCCTTTTCTTTCTGCTATTTTTTTCAACAGCTTTCACAGATGACAACATCACAGATGACATTGAGTGTGCTAAGACAGTCGTTCGTGACCCCCAAGGGATGGATGCCTGGTGAGTCTTGCTAACTTCTCACTGCTGCCAAGACTCAATAGCAGCTGAGATTTCGATCGTTGTGACTGCATAGGGATGTGTCTTTCACCAGGCTTTGTTGCAGCTAGCAGCTAAAGATTCTTCCTCACTAGACACTGGTGATGCCTCCAAGGTGCTTCCTTAAACGTACAGCAGTGGCTTTTGGTGGCTGTTGCCTATTGGGAGCTGTAAGTATCCAGGTGTGAGTTTAAGGGAACAGTCTAACAACTGTACAGCAGTGGTTAAAAGTGATGGACCTGACAGGCCTAAGTTCAAATCCTGGCTTACAGTGGCATAGCACGGGTTGCCAGCACCCGGGCCGTGCAGAGGGGTCAGTGGGAGGAAGGGAAATGCTTGAAGTACACATGCACACTGCCTAACAGTGTTGGTGTCATGCAGGAGATTGCAGTTGCAGGGATTAGAAGAGTTTTTCTGTTGTCTGGAGAGGTCCCTTCCTGGTTCACATGGAGAAACCATTTTCAAGAGAGCCCAGCAACAGAAGGGCACAGCTGTATTGAGGCAGCACTGGGTGTTAAAATTTTCCACCCCTAACAAGTGACGTGGGTGGCGCTGTGGGTTAAACCACAGAGCCTAGGGCTTGTCGATCAGAAGGTCAGCGGTTCGAATCCCCGCGACGGGGTGAGCTCCCGTTGCTCGGTCCCAGCTCCTGCCAACCTAGCAGTTCGAAAGCTTGTCAAAGTGCAAGTAGGTAAATAGGTATAAACATTGTTTCCATGTGCTGCTCTGGTTCACCAGAAGCAGCTTTGTCATGCTGGCCACATGACCTGGAAGCTGTACGCCGGCTCCCTCGGCCAATAACACGAGATGAGCGCCGCAACTCCAGAGTCGGTCATGACTGGACCTAATGGTCAGGGGTCCCCTTTATCTTTACCTTTAACAATTTTGCACCCACAGCAACTGCCCCTGTGCCCTCCCATGCTATGCCACTGCAAGCTCACAGGCTGATACTTGGTCTCTCAGCCTCATCTGCCTCACAAGCTTCTTGTAAAGATAAGAAAGAGAGAGGAGAACCACATAGGCCCCCCGAGTGCCTTGAAGGAAATGTGGAATATAGGTATAATAATAAATAGATTGTAATGTAGGAAAGGATGAGGCAGTATGAGTTTGGTTGCTGATTGGGGGGAAACCCTGGGGCAGATGACTTTGGGAAACTGAAACTATTTTAAAGATTTCCCCTTGCTTCCTCATACCCAGAAACAGTAGCTGTAAATAAGCAGATTATTATTATTACATCTAGAAGGGCCTCAGATGATCATCACAAGGTTCTGGTCAGTTCATATTGAGAGAGGTGGTCCTTGGGGTATTGCAGTCCTGAGCCAGTGTGAGAGTCTGATACCTGGCAAATTGTTGGGGAACATGTTCTTATGTTCAAGGCCACTACAAGGCATAGCATCGCACAGCACAGCAAGCGGTTCAGGAGCTGCAATAGATAGTCTTTCCACCTGACCCAGCCAGGCTCTTATTACGTTCATGTACTGCAGCTTTTCCATTTGTTCTTCGTCCTGGGGGGTTAAAAAGTGGTTTATGAGAAAACTAGGAGAAGGGATACAAAAACAAGGATCTTGAGCAGCTTTTCCCAGCTTGGCACCTTCCCAATAGTTTGAACTCTAATTTCCATCACCTTCAGCCAGTGCAGCCAACAGACATGGATGATGGGAGTTGTAGTCCAAAATATACAGCGGGCACCTGCTTTGAGAAAGCTGGTCTTTAGAATGCTTAAAGTTCCATGACAAATGAGGTTCCATCAGGCCATTCTGGGGTGTGGATAGGTAGACTCTACATTGACCACCAACACTGATCATTCTTCTGATGGAAATGCACCTCAATATGAAGGTTCTGGTCTAATGTCCAAAGGGAACTGATTAGCATTACAAGTGATAATCTTGAATTTACTCCAGAATGTTTTTTTGCTTTCTATGTTTACAGGGTATATAATAAGCTTATCAAGTTTAAGGACTTAATTTTGCATTTGCTAATTGTAGCCGGACAAATCATCACCTGACAGGGGGGAAATCTGGGTAGCCTAAACTTAACAGTACAGTACAGACCGGTTTGGATTTTAGCAATAGAAAGAAAATTGTCCTTAAAATGCAGATTATGCAAGGAAAAGAAAAAATGACAATCATTTTACACCACTGGCAGAACCTTGTTACACATGCATCTTGTAAAACTTACAAAAATACAAGGACAGTTATAGGCATTTGGCAACTTTAATGTATGTAACATGAACTTGGGAATGATTTATTTCTTGGAGAGGCCATGGTGTGCCTTGTAAATTGCACAAGTCCCTGTGTTGTTAAAAGAAAAGAAAAGAAATCAGGGATGGGTTTTTAATAGATGGCAGGGGAGCAGGAGGGGGGCCAGGGGGCAAAACATGATGTGATTCTATGGTTAGTCTGGCCCAGTCAAGGTCACAGTTAACAGGAAGAGGGAATGAGAAGCTGATGCCTCACTGGGAAGCTTTCGGAGGTTTTAAAAGCAATCCATTTCACCCATAGTAGTCCAAAGAGCTGTCGCATTACTCCCCACCATCCTCATTTTTTGCTTTCATTTTTTTTCTTTCAGGGTTGCTTGGAAGAACCATTGCAAAGGAAAGGATCTCTCTGAGTGGACAATTGGCTGCAGCCTTTGAGCTCCATAGTCCTGTATGAGATCCAGCATTTCCCCTTTAGTGAAAGTGATCTCTACAATCAAAATCCAGCTGCTTGTTTCTATACAAGCATTTACATACTGTAACTCCTATGGTGCAGTAGAATAGCTCTCTTTCTACAGGAAGGAGAGAATGCATTTTTAAAAAATGTGTCTGGAGGTCTTGCTTGGCATTCTGGGCTTCTCTGCTTTAAGAACTTCAATAAATTGAGTCCAGTTAAAACTCTTTTCCTGTTTGATGGGTGAATGGGAGGGACAAGAAGCAAGAAGCAATCAAACATTGCTCTGTTCCCTGATTCCACTGAGTACTTATTGGTTATTAAGGAAGAAGAATTATTATTGTTGTTGTTGTTGTTGTTACATAATTGAGAGGTAAGGTAAAAAAAGGTAAAGGACCCCAGGATGGTTAAGTCCAGTCAAAGGTGGCTATGGGGTTGCAGCGCTCATCTTGCTTTCAGGCTGAGGGAGCTGGTGTTTGTCCCCAGACAGCTTTCCAGCTCATGTGGCCAGAAGGACTAAACCGCTTCTGGTGCAACTGAACACCGTGGCTGAAGCCAGAGCACATGTTAACACCATTTACCTTCCCACCACAGCAGTACCTATTTATTTACTTGCGCTGGCTTGCTTTCGAACTGCTAGGTTGCCAGGAAATTGAGAGGTAAGTTGGGCTGCACCACAATACCTGTGTAATAGTGTCCAATAACCAGCATGGGCAAGCTGATGAATTGCTGATTACTTTTATAACCATGCTAGTCTCTAGGAGGTACAACCTGTGTAGATACAGAGCCTGTCAACACTTTCACCTAACCCGTGCCTGGAATGCACAGGTCCGGAAGTTTTCTGCTTGTGCTTTCTAGACATAGGTTTTGCCTTGGGCCTGCTGCTTTCCCCTCGGAAACCTGTTCTTTAGTTCTAAATCAGAACAAATAGCATTCCATAGAAAACCCCATTGCTGTTTGTTCCGTTTCAGCACAGTTCTCTTTAGCTGTTTGCAGTCTCTGGGAGCTCAAATCCAGGAGTTTGAGAGGGAGACCCGGAGTGCTACTTCACAGTGTACATTGGACCAAGAGACATGAATGATAAGGAATATCTGTGCCATATTTCATGGGCATAGCCAGGATTTTTGTTGAGCTTTTAAGGCCTTGGCTACGCTCATTCCATGTTTGTCCTCCTGCCTGTGAACATGCAAAATTACTCCTCCAGCAAGCACAAGCTGGTTGTCTTGCTGGAAGAGGAGGTACAGCAACTTGAGGCCCACCTACCCACACTTTGAGCTAATGGGAAAGATGAGGAATTTCTTGATAGAGCAGAGTGAACTGTCTTGGAACAGAGATGATGACAACAACTTATTATTTATACCCTGCCCACTCTGTGCAGCTCCCAACAGAATATTAAAAACACAATAAAACATCAAACATTAAAAACTTCCCTAAACAGAGCTGCCTTCAGATGTCTTCTAAAAGTTAGATAGTTGTTTATTTCCTTGACATCTGTGTGGGTTGTAATCCACTACGAGCAGTCAAATACAATATTCCTTGTTTTGCTAGAGTGGACATGCAAGGGGATGTTACTCCAGCCAGTCGAAACATCCTGTTCCTCCTGGCCTGGAGCATCCTTCCTTGCATGTGACTAGTGGGTGGGCGTGACCTTCCCGGACCTGGTGAAAGGACAAGTCACGCAGCCACCTCTCTCTCTCTCTCTTTGATCTTCTTCTGCAAACTTCCTGGACTGCTGGCTGCCAGTCAAACAGTCCCCCAGGTCATCTCCCTTATGGGGTAAACCTGTTAGTATAAGTTTGTAACTTTAAGCCTAAAGCCTGCCTTCAGGGATCACACTGTGCTCTGCCTGATTGTGAGTAAAGTTTAAAAGGGGATCTGACCAAGAACATACAATTCAATCTGAGGTTCTAACAAGCCTGCAACCAGCTTTCTGCTGTGCGTGAGAAGGGGAATGTAAACTCTGCTAAGTAAAGGAACTTGCCAGTGCAAGTTAGGAAGGATATTAATAAACAATATATCCTCTCCTGCAACCCTGAACATTCCCACAATCTGATGGGAGGACGTTCCACATGGCGGGCATCACTACTGAGAAGACCCTCTGCCTGGTTCCCTGTAACCTCACTTCTCACAGGGAGGGAACTGCCAGAAGGCCCTCGGAGCTGGACCTCAGTGTCTGGGCTGAACGTTGGGGGTGGAGACGCTCCTTCAGGTCTACTGGGCGAGACAGCTGTGGGCAGGGAGGGTCTCAGCCTGCATACCAGATGGAGCTGGTAGACAGCTGCCCTGGATACAGAATTAACCTGCACCTCCATGGACAAAATGACTCCCAGGCTGTGCGCCTGGTCCTTCAGGGGCACAGTTACCCCATTCAGGACCAGAGAGTCCTCCACACCAGCCCGTCCCCTGTCCCCCCAAAACAGCACTTCTGTCTTGTCAGGATTCAACCTCAATCTGTTAACCGCCATCCACCCTCCATCCGCTTCCAGACACTCACACAGGACCTTCACCGCCTTCACTGGTTCTGATTTAAAAGAGAGGTAGAGCTGGGTATCATCCTGAACTGCTGGCTGCCAGTCAAACAGTCCCCCAGGTCATCTCCCTTATGGGGTAAACCTGTTAGTATAAGTTTGTAACTTTAAGCCTAAAGCCTGCCTTCAGGGATCACACTGTGCTCTGCCTGATTGTGAGTAAAGTTTAAAAGGGGATTCTGATTTAAAAGAGAGGTAGAGCTGGGTATCATCCTGAAGGAGCGTCTCCACCCCCATCGTTCTGCCCGGACACTGAGGTCTAGCTCCGAGGGCCTTCTGGCGGTTCCCTCATTACGAGAAGCCAAGTTACAGGGAACCAGGCAGAGGGCCTTCTCGGTAGTGGCACCCACCCTGTGGAATGCCCTCCCACTAGAGGTCAAAGAGAACAATTTCCAGACCTTTAGAAGGCATCTCAAGGCAGCCCTGTTTAGGGAAGCTTTTAATGTTTGATGGATTTCTGTATTTTAGAATTTCTGTTTTTTTGGAAGCCGCCCAGAGTGGCTGGGGGAACCCGGCCAGATGGGCGGGGTATAAATAATAAATTATTATTATTATTATTATTATTATTATTATTATTATTATTATCCGCATACTGATGAACACCCAGCCCAAACCCCCTGATGATCTCTCCCAGCGGCTTCATATAGATGTTAAAAAGCATGGGGGAGAGAACAGAACCCTGAGGCACCCCACAAGTGAGAGCCCAGGGGTCTGAACACTCATCCCCCAACACCACTTTCTGGACATGGCCCAGGAGGAAGGAGCGGAACCACCGTATAACAGTGCCCCCAGCTCCCAACTCCTCTAGACATTCCAGAAGGATGTCATGGTCAATGGTATCAAAGGCTGCTGAGAGATCCAGCAGAACTAGGACACAGCTTTTAATTTTGTCCCTAGCTTGCCAGAGATCATCAAGCAGCTCGACCAAGGCAGATTGAGTCCCATGATGAGGCCTCAATCCTGATGGGAAGGGATTCAAATGGTCCACATCCTCCAGGCATGCCTGGAGTTGTTCAGTAACCACCCGCTCAATCATCTTGCCCAAGAATGGAAGATTTGAGACTGGGTGATAGTTGGCCATATCCTCACTTTGGAGTGTCCCTTTTCTGAGCCCCCATCTCTCTCCCACAGACACATAGATTCACAAGAATGCACACAATTTTATGCCAATGCCTGCCATTGCCAACAATATCAAAACAAAGTGTTGATTCAGCACTACAAGTAAAATACAAACAGCACAACACACACATTCAGACCAGTTCAGAAAGCAGCAGGTTGGTGATCAAGGAGCATTCAGGGAAAAGAGAGGATTATACCTGCCCTTCCTTTGGAAAAATGGATATAGAGAGTATGATCAATGGCATAGAAAAGTTTGTTGCTGGAATGATTTGGTTGTTTCCAAGGCTGCTGTCATGTTCAGGCAAGAGATTACTGCTTGGTAGAGTTACAGGTAGGTAGCCGTGTTGGTCTGCCGTAGTCGAAACAAAATTAAAAAATTCCTTCCAGTAGCACCTTAGAGACACATGAAAGCTCATACTGTACCAATGACAAACTTAGTTGGTCTCTAAGGTGCTACTGGAAGGAATCTTTTTATGTTGCTTTGTATAGGACATTTCCCTCCTCTCCACTGAAGACTCCCCCAGGCAACCTCAAAATCTGCTCTAAAGATTGGAATGACTCTCAGAACAGATTTGGTGGTTCCTGGGGCAGAGATGGGTTTAGGGCAATGTTTTCCCACATGAGGTGTGGGGTAGGGGTGCTGAGTTTTGTCCTTGCACCAGGCACCACTGAAATTTTAAAGATCAACGTCCACCATTGTCCAGGGAGAAGAGAGGAATCAGGAGTCAATTTGTGAATTTGGAGACAAGCCATTGAGCTGCAGATGGTGAAGAGAAAGCCCAGGAAGTCAAAAATGATGGTATGAGATGTGGATCTGAAGGATTTTGCACAAGAGAATTACTCAAATCCAGATGGCTCTTCTCATGTTCTTCTGCCCTGCAGGGTCCTTTGTGACAACTCTCCTGTAAAAGATATTTGGCTTCCCACAAGGTTTCAACAGTCCTCCATCCACCTATAAGTAGAGGGACCTATACAATAAACCAATAAAACAGTAGAAACTAATTTTTAAAAAACAACAACAATTTACAGCTATACTAAAATTAAACTAATCCCCAGCCCCAACTAAATGTTTATCCCACCCCCAACAGAGGAAAACAAAACAAACAAACAAACAAACTAAAACTAAAACGGCCCAGATTAAAAACTATTTTAAAGCATTTTAAAGCATTCTCGACATTTGCCCCAACCCCAGAGTTTGTTCCAGTGAGTCTGGGCTCCTCAGCCCTTACAGCAGGACAATGTCCCTCTGTCCCAGGAGTCTGCCTTTTTCCCTATTAGGTAATTATTTACTATTACACAGATGCTATGTCTTTAAGCGCATATATGCTGCCTGCTTTAATCTCTTCCATTTAAAATGATAAATAAATATGGAGATATTTCCTAATCATATATCAAAACAGAATTGCACCATGTGTCTGTTTTTTGTTTTTTTTTTTGCAGGGAGCGGGGTTACTGTCAATATTTATTCCACCCCCCATCAGTGTTCTGCTTACCATCTGGACTCTGCCCAAATTTTTAGTCTACAAAAGCCACTGGGGACCCCAGGGAATCCAAGCATCTCTCTCCAGAGAATCGCAGAGATGAAGGTTCTGGCCCTCACCCTCTTCTGCCTCCTCCTTGCAGGGAATGAAGCCAAAGTGTTTGGGAGATGTGAACTGGCTGCGCGATTGAAACGGGCTGGGATGGATGGATATCGTGGCGTCAGCCTGGCCAACTGTGAGTTCGCTCCTCCTTTCTTTGCTATTTCTGGTGTTTTGAGGCAAAGTATAAATGGGGACTGCTTTTCAGGAAATGGTTCACACAAACCCTGCTGCCCATCAGAATGTCCGAACTCTCATTAATCTTTGAAAGATCAAGAAGCAGACATAAAAAGATTCACCTCACTGCACATCTAAAGGGCCAAACCAAACCAAATTTATCCTCCTTACTAATGTGAGATTATGAAAAAATTTCTATTTAGGACCATTTGGGGGGGGGGTTTAGACGTTACAGACAGCTTTTACCGTGAACATTGTAAGAATGTTTTTTAATTATTCTGTTTCAAAATGCTGCAACTTTGACAAAAAAAAAGAGATTGCACACCCAGCGTGTACCCAAATTGTAACCCTTTTCTTGTTCACTTTGTTCCAGGGATCTGTGCCGCTTATCATCAAAGCTCATTTAACACCAGACTCGTGGGGCCACAAACCTCCAGCGGCAATCGTGAGTATGGAATCTTTCAGATAAGCAGCCGCTGGTGGTGCGACAATGGACATCGCCCAACAGCCAATGGGTGTAGCATCTCCTGCTATGGTAAGCAACTTGATACTATAGGGAATGCTAGCTTCCACTTCTTTAATTCAGTTCACATTTGAAGGTGAATCTACCTAATTTGCACTTTTCTGAAATAATACACAGACAAACACACAGCACATTCTTTGAACTGCATTGGGCACAGTATGCCTATAAATAGATATATTTACAAAAATTACATACAAAAGTGCATTAGATTACAGAAAAATGCATACAAAGCTGTCATTCAGGAGAATTTCACACAAAATAACTGCTGGATTAAAAGAAAAAAGAAAAGAAATCCACAACCTGGGGGTGCCCAGGTGTATCTGTCCAGCTCTCAGGACTGTCCTTAGTCAGTGGTCCCCAATGTTTTTGGTATGGTGACCCACAAATCCAAACTTAAAAGACATGGTGACTACAGATTTATTGTCAAATGAATTTTGGACTTCCAGAAATGCTGGTACTAATATCTTAATAAATTTAAAATGTCTCTCCCACACTTCTCTCTTCCTGTGCCCCCTTCTTTGTTGAGTTTGTGGTTAACTTTTAATGACACAGTTAATAATAAAAATTGGAACTACATAATGAAATTCAAAATGTTTCACATAGTAATTTCCATTTATTTGTTTAAGTTAAAGCCATTGGGGTGAGCATAGGGGAAATTGTAGAGAGTACAGTACAGTCATTGCTGCTTCCCTCCCCCCAAACTTCCATGTTTACCATGGGAAGCCAGCTGTGCCCTGTTTCTCCTGACTGTGTCACTTAAAGTTGTTTTTACATGCAAACGTACACACTGGTACTGCTGTTGTCCAATAACACCAGGGAGCACTCCTTGTACCAGGAAAATCTACACAAGGTAGCCAGACGACACTATTGCATACACACAGAGCACACACATGCCCTCGCACATACAGACCACAGACATACATGCAAGTTTTGTGTCTCTCGCTCCACCTTATACCGCACAGATATACAAACACTCAGATCTCTCTCTCTCTCTCTCTCTCTCATGCACCACATGCGCATGTGTGCATTCCTCCCCCCTCACCATTAGCGTAGTGTGGGTTGCCACCCCCTTCACCTGGTGGACTGGGTGGTTGGGGTGGGCACCAGGAGGTGGTCTGCAGAGCCCCCGCAGAGGGGTGATGGAGCCTGTCTCCAACAGGCTCTTTGACTGCTGCCTCCACCCACCTGCCCACCAGACCAACCTGTCTGCCACTGTGCCTCAGCTGCCAGGGCTGGTGGGGATTCCTGATTGCACACCCTCAAAAATGTGTGCTGGGGCAATGGCCCCCCTGGCTCTCCCACGCCACACCTCAGCCCCTCAGAGACACAGACTGCTCTCCCTCTCTGCTCAAGTACTGTACGTATCTTCCCTTCTGAGCACACATACATGTAACCCCTTTTTCTCACTTGCATGAAACAACATGTAAATCTGTCCCTCCCTCCCTCCATCACACACACACACACACACTCACACACACACTACAAATACATCTCTCCCACCTTCCTCACACAACTTGCACGTCTCTCTCACATCTGAAGAAGTGTGCATGCACACGAAAGCTCATACCAAAATATAAACTTAGTTGGTCTTTAAGGTGCTACTGAAGGAATTTTTTTATTTTGTCTCTCTCACAGTCACACACACATTTCCATACTTGAGCACTAACATCCCAATTCTAAAAAGCATCTTCATAAGGCTCAAGAACCATCTGCCAACAGCACCACCTAGTGGGCAGCAACATTCCCCTGACCCTGCAAGGAGACCTCTCCCTCTCCTTTACTTTTCCATCCCTTTTTAAAGAAAACGTCCCCAGCACAAGGCAAAAGAGGCACCTGCTGGTGGTTGGGGGATAGCAGAATCCTGAATGTGCCGGGGCATCCCTGCTGCTTCTCCCCACCCCCTCCATTCCATTTAGCCTTACTTACCATACAAACAAGGCTCTCACTGCTTGCTGGCAGGCAGCAGCAGCAGCAGCCTGAGCACACAGGGATAACCCCACAGCTCCTTCCTTTCTTTCCCAACCTTTCATTTCAAGTAATCTGGAGACAGGCAGCTGTGTGAACAAAGGTCCTAACACTCCTTACCAAAGTATTTCAACAGGGGGAGAAAGCACTCAAGCAACTGAACCACTTCAACTGATTTGGCTGCCCACTTGCAGGTCGCAACCCACAAACTCGGAAACATTGCCCTAGGCCAGGGGTCCCCAAACTAAGGCCCGGGGGCCGGATGCAGCCCAATCACCTTCTAAATCCGGCCCACGGATGGTCCGGGAATCAGCATGTTTTTACATGAGTAGAATGTGTCCTTTTATTTAAAATGCATCTCTGGGTTATTTGTGGGGGGCATAGGAATTTGTTCATATTTTTTCCCCAGAAATATAGTCCAGCCCCCCACAAGGTCTGAGGGACAGTGGACCGGCCCCCTGCTGAAAATGTTTGCTGACCCCTGCCCTAGGCCATGACCTCTCACTAGGCCATGCTCTGTCCCACTGCCTCTGCTCTGTATCCTCCTGCTTTTACCTGGGTGCAATGTGTCCTGGAACTGTAACCTTGCTTGTCTGGATGGAGGATGAAATGGGCCATTTATAAAGAACTGATTTCTTTCTCTGGCTAGAATGCAGCTGACTAGAAGGGATCCCCTGCTTGGTGCTATAATGTTTGAATGCCAGCTCAAGGGGGAAACGCTTTAAGTGCTCCCCAAAAGTATTCAAGCTTAGTGTTGGCTGGACCTCTAGGAAAAGGCATTCCACAGTCCAGAGGCAGCCCCTGCAACCTTGGGGATGTCTGTATTCTGGGATTTGCATTTTAGGAATCCCCAGTAACCTCATTTGCTTTCTGACAAATCTTTGCCAGCGTTCTTAAATGATGACATCACAAATGATATTAACTGTGCCAAGAGGATTGTCCGTGACCCCCAAGGGATGAATGCATGGTAAGTGCTTATATCTCAGTGCTTGGAACATTCAATACCAGCCAAGTTGTCAGTTCACATAACTGTGTAGAGAAAGATGGTTCCACTTGACCTTCCTCAATAGGCACTGTCAAGGGCTAAAGATGATGCTTCCTTCAATGTACAGCCAGTAGTGCCCCCACTGCTCTGGGACCCTGTGCTGCATTTCCCCCCTTCCTCTGAGTAACTGGCAGCATCGTGCTGGAAGCTAGGAAATGACCACAGCCCCACCCACATCACAAAGCCAGCCACTCAGCAAACACCTGGGTGGCTGGTGGCTACTAAGAGCTGTTAGTAGCTGTCTTGGTGGGGATTTAAGGAAATGATTTGGCAACTGAGCCAATGTGTAAGAGAGGAACTGGGAGACCAGAGATCAAATCCTGATTCAGCCAGGAAGTTCAAAGGTTGACATTGAGTCAGCCACTGTCTCCCAACCCAGCCTGCCCCACAGTGTTTGTCTAACCATGTATGCCACCTTGAGCTCCTTGGAGAAAAGGTGGGGTATAAATGTAGTAATAAATAAATTGGAATGCAGGAAAGGAGGAGACAGTCTAAGTTCTGTCATGGGCTGGAGCGAAATCCTGGGGCAGATGGTTCATTCCCAAGTTTGCTTGGAGGTCTTTCACAGAAAGCTAACCATGCTTAGCAGCCACAGTGACTCTGTTCCACCTCCATTGCTAGGCACAATGTGCCTCTGAATGGGATTCTCCCTCGTGGGCTTGCATGACCCTTGTGAGCGAAGCTGTTGGGAGTCCCGTACTCCCAGCAGGGTCACCCAAGGCAGTACGGTCAAAGGGAAGGAGCTAGACAAAGAAGAATCCAACAGCAGAACAGAAGGAAGATAACAAGCTGAAATATACTCGGAGTCAAGAGTGAATTTCATGCTCTTTATTCCGCTCGTAGTCATCAAGGAGAAGAAGAGGAGAATGCCCTTTCCCCAAAACCATCTGCTTATATACATTATTTACACAATGGGCTTTGCGTGATTGGCTACTTCAGGGCTACACCTGTGGACCAATCAGTTTGTGGATTGACTTCTGCCAGCAGCCTGATTGGCTGCTCCTGCAGGCCAATCAGGTTGCGGATTCACTTCTGCCAGCCGCCTGATTGGCTGCTCCTGCAGGCCAATCAGGTTGCGGATTCACTTCCACCTGGAATTTGGATTGGGTGGCTCCTGCGGACCAATCAGACTGCTGATTCTGGATCCTATTGTTCTATGATTCAGCTCAGTACATAACACAAGCGGTATGTTACAATGGCTGTGAAGGCGGGTGAAGGCTGCAGCAGATAAGAATTTACCGGCCATTGTTATACTCATGCCATCAGAACAGAGCCTTACTGCAAAGACTGTGCGTTGATCAGCACACATAACATAAAACAAATTCACACTTCTTAAAAAAAACCAAAGCGAAACCCTGAAAAGTCCCATAGTGGTTGCCAAATGGTTACGTGGGCAAGACCGTGAAATCTGGAAGCCTCTAGTCAGGAACCGGCACGTGGGTGATGGATACAGACAGATCCAGTCATTCTGACTCAAGGAATGAGGCCATTGAGAAGCTCAGCAGCTCTGTCCATGACTGAGCAGTAAAGTTCCATGGAGGATGGGAAGCAACATTTTGCTAGCAGGGCATCATGGGCTGTTAATAGGTAGATTTCCCGTTGACCACCAAAAATAATCATCAGCAGAGACAATGAACAGGAAGAAATACTCTGTAGCCGACACAAATGCCTCACTTGGAAATGTGGTGGAGCTTTTAAAGAAGATCCATCTCCCTTGTAGTTGCTTGGAAGTCATGTGGCTTCCCTCGCTTCATTTTTTGCTCTCATTCTGACTTTTAGGTATGCTTGGAAGAAACATTGCAAAGGAAAAAATCTCTCAAAGTGGACAAGAGGTTGCAGACTCTGAGTTCCATGGTCCTGAATGAATTCCAGCATTTCTCTCGAGATCCCCTTTGATGAAACGTCTACCTACTGCCATATAATCAAAATCCAGTTGCTGCTTCCTGCACTAGCATTTGCATATTGTGCCACACCCCATGGGGGAGGGAAATGGCCCTCTTTCTATATGAATGAGGGGAAGTGATTGTTTTTTTTTAAGTGTGTCTGGGCTGGTCAGTCATCTTGCTCTGGATTGCAAGCCTCTCTGCTTGAAAATTTCCAATAAATTGAACATAAACAAAACTCTTTTCTTGTTTGATGGGTGAATAGAAAGAACAGAATTAAGTTAAGCATCATCATCGTCCCATCATAATTTGCAGGGAAGTGCAGAAGCGTTCCTAGGTCCCTTGCACCCCTGGCAAGGAGCTGTATGGGCACACACACACACACCAGAAAAGATCCCTTCTCCCACATGTGATCTTGCTGTGACAGCAGCGATGCACTGCCACACACATACACACCATAAACTCCATAGTCTCTCGCAGTCTACCTTCATGCTTCCTGCCATCTCTCCCACCACTCAGCTCCCAGCTCTTGTCTAAACTCAAGACCTTACACAGACAACTAGTGACAGATTTCTGGGGTGACTTACAAATGTCAGAGAGATTGGAAAATGGGCCCCAAGTTTGCAGTCAATTTAAAATTGGAACACATCCTATAATATTCCCATTGTTTCCTGACTAACTTTCTCCTGCTTATTACTTCTGGTACATCCTATTATGAAGTTTTCCTAAACAAAATAAAAAAACTCCTTCCAGTAGCACCTTAGAGACCAACTGAGTTTGTCATTGGTATGAGCTTTCTTGTGCATGCACACTTCTTCAGAGTCTATTATCCCTTCAAAGGACCAGGTCTGCAGTGCTGAGGAAGAGGCTGTGCCCTTTCTCCCTGCATCAGATGCAACTGCCTTCCTGAAGCTGTCAGGTGAGGGGGAAACTCAAATGACAGATGTGGTACCACAAGATAGCTAGATCAACCAACACACATCTCTCCTCTTAGGTTAAGGGGCACTGCTGGGTTTAAGCAGGGTTAGCCAATGGGGATCAGGTGCATGATGGGTGAGACCATAAATTTCCCACTGCAGTCATAAATGCCCACGTACTGCAGCAAAAGAGTAGTCTGGCTAGGAGCAGAACTGCTGTGCTTGGACAGAGAACGACCCAGGGCCCTTCTGACCCCATGTCTCTGTGCTTGAGCTTTAAAAATGGCCATTTTCTCTGGTGTTAGGTGCCATTTAAGGCTTTATAGGTTAAAATCAGCGCTCTGAATTGGGCCTGGAAACTAAATGGCAGCCAGGGCAGTCAGGCTAGGATCTGTGTGATATGCTCAAACTGTCTTGCCTTGATGAGCCACCTGGTCGCTGGATACTATGGAAACATCTGTCTGCAATTAACCATCATCTTTCTGGTAACATCTGGAATGAGAAATTTATCCCCTATCATGATACCATGCCCACTGTTCCTCTAGCCAGACTCCAGCTCACTTTGCAGGGAGACAGGGAAATCACTCGGAATCTACATAGTTGGATATGCAATGAATGGACAGACTGCAGGCCAGATTGCCTGCCTGGTGCAAGGGCTGAGGAGGTCGCTTGTCACCTAGATAGCCTGGCTAGATAGTACTGGGGAGGAGTCAGTGGTTATGGGGCATGTTAGCACCAAAGACATGGGAAGATGTAGTCACAAGGTCCTAGGAGCCAAATTTAGGTTGCTCAATAGGATACTGGAAGCCAGGACCTGCAAGGTAGCTTTCTCTGAAATGCTGCCAGTTCCATGCCACAAAGCCAGACTCTGTGGTCTTAATGTGTGGAGGAGACGGTGGGGTCAGGAGGAGGAGTTTGGATTTGTTAGGCACTGAGAAACAAGCTGGGGCAAGCTGGGCCTGTAGAAAAGGGGCAGGCTCCCCTTCAACCAGGGATAGAACCAGACTACTGCTGGCACCAAAAATAAAAACGGTGGCAGAGCAGCTTTTAAACTTATCAAGGGGGAGAAAGCCAAGAGGAACTAAGAGAGATCCAGTTTGGATTGAATCTCTCTGCTGGGATGCAGATGATAAAACTGATGAAAATTTCAATGTGGGCAGTTGAGAAATTGTAACACTGTAAGTGCAGGGGCACAATACAGCAATTCAGAGAGACCAAATCACCTCATGTCTCAGCGGTAAGAACGATCAAAGAGTCTTGTGGCAGACTCCCGGCTAGAGGCAGAAACTGGGACCTCCAAGAAGGTCTAGGGAGCAAGTGGGTTTGGGGATCCCTGGCTAGCAGGGCTGGTGCTAGGGTTTTTTGCGCCCTAGGCAAGATCACCTTCTGCCCCCCCGCTCCCCCAATAAATAAATAAATAAATATAAATACTGTATTAATTTTTATATAAAAAAAATAGAAAATAGAAAAATAGAAAAAATAAAAAGTAGGAAAAATAAAAATAAAAATAAAAAACAGCTGAGAGGCGCAGCGAGGTGACCCCAGGCTCGCACTCCCCTCACGCCGGGAGCGCAAGTCTGGGGCAGCTGCCTGTTGAGCGGCTTCAGGCCGCTCCCCTGAGGCACGCGCGTGCCTCGGGATAGCGGCCTGAAGCTGCTCAACAGTGACAGGCGTGGAGGAGGCAGCCCCAGCCTCACGCTCCCCGCGTGCCTCCGGAGCTTAACGCTGGGAGCGCGAGCCTGGGGTGGCCACCTCCACTGCGGCTGTCAGCTGTTGAGCGGCTTCAGGCCGCTCTCCGGAGGCACGCGCACGCCTCAGGATATCGGCCTGAAGCCGCTCAACAGCTGACAGCCACAGTGGAGGCAGCCCCAGGCAGCACCGGGGGGCAGGCTGGCCAGCGCCCCCTTCATTTTGGCGCCCTAGGCAGCTGCCTAGTTTGTCTAAATGGACGTGCCGGCCCTGCTGGCTAGGTGGGACCAGAGACCCAGCTGGCCTGCAACTCGGTGAGGTGAAGAAGGATCTTCAACCCTGTGGGACCCAAGCAAAGGTCTGGCCCTCAAGGCCAAGCCCTGGTGGGCTCAACCTTCAGAAGGCCAGTCACGGCCCATGGCTCTTGGCTCTGCCCTCCCTGCCACAGCCAGATGGGGAGCCCAGAGGAGACTGCAAGGAGCAGCTGACACTATTTCCACTGCAATGGCTCTGGATTGAAGGTTTCAGGGGGATTCAGTGCAGCTCCAGCTAGTGAACCCCTAACTCTAACCCCAAATCCCTAGGTTAGATTACTGGAACATGTTATACTTGGAGCTGCATCTGAAGATGGTTTGGAAACTTCAGCTGGTGCAGAATTAAGCAGCCAGGTTGCTTACTGCGACAAGATGGTCTGAGCCTATTACATGGATCCTGGCCTGATTGCACTGGCTGCCAGGGCAGAGCATTGATGACCCAGTCAGGCAACTTTTGCATTTATTTTTTTAAAAAAAAAACTTGCAAAACCATTATATTGAAGTTCTCCCTCTCCAGTAGTGACAGTACATTCAAGCACAGTCCGTTTACATTAAGGGTGTTCCAGGTAGGTAGCCGTGCTGGTCTGCCATAGTCGAAACAAAATTAAAAAATTCCTTCCAGTAGCACCTTAGAGACCGACTAAGTTTGTCATTGGTATGAGCTTTCACGTGCATGCACTTCTTCAGATACACAGAAACAAAAGTCACCAGGCCCTTATATTTAGTGAGAGGGTGGGGAGGGGTATTACTCAGAAGGGTGGTGGGAATGGGTGATTCGCTGATAGGTGTGGTAAGCCTGTTGACGACTGTTAACAACTGCAATTGGTCTTACAGGAAAAAGCAAGGGGTGAGATGTATAATTTATAAGAATCCAATGTCTCTATTCAGACCAGCAGTAGGAACAATGTATCATGCATGGTAGAGATGTAAAAAAATAGAATTATGGGATACAATGAGTTAAAGAAGATGTTTAAATTATCGTTTCCCAAAAAGCCAGAAGCTTTCCTTCTAGGAATCATTGAGGGTGAGATTCCCCAAAGATCTGAAGAAGTTATTTATGTAAGCCACCACGGCAGCAAGAGTATTGACAGCACAAAACTGGAAAGGAGACCAAATTCCAACAAAGAGCGAAACTGATGGAATATGCGGAGATGGATAAGCTGACAGGGCAGTTAAGAGACCAAGAGTACCAAAAAGTTAAGAGCAATTGGAGTAATTTTTTAAAATATCTGAAAGATTACTGCAGTGATTAAAAAATTTTGACTGGGCTAGATTGACTCTTGTAAAGATAACCAGTAGAAACAGTGGAAACGATGGTAAATAGAAGATTAGATACAACTGGAAAGGCATACAACAAAGAATTCTATGGACCCTAGGAAGAGGTAGAAGGAAGTCCAGTGCAAACAAAGTAACAACATAAGTAGATAAGTAACATAATTTTTATTTTATTTTTTGTTTATGCATACATGTTCAATATAGAGATGCGGGTGGCGCTGTGGGTTAAACCACAGAGCCTAGGGCTTGTCGATCAGAAAGTTGGCTGTTTGAATCCCCGTGATGGGGTGAGCTTCCGTTGCTCGGTCCCAGCTCCTGCCCACCTAGCAGTTCGAAAGCATGTCAAAGTGCAAGTAGATAAATAGGTAAACGGCATTTCCGTGTGCTTCTCTGGTTCACCAGAAGCGGCTTTGTCATGCTGGCCACATGACCTGGAAGCTGTACGCCAGCTCCCTCGGCCAATAACGCGAGATGAGCGCCACAACCCCAGAGTCGGTCACAACTGGACCTAATGGTCAGGGGTCCCTTTACCTTTACATGTTCAATGGTGGAATGTTGAGAGATTTCAATTGTTTATAGTGAATGTTGACGTGTATGAAAAGGGTGGTTGTAAATCAATAGAAAAACCAATAAAGATGTAAAACAACAACAACCTTTTACCTATAGTTTCCCCCCTGTATGAATTCTTTCATGGACTGTGAGATTGGACCTCTGACTGAAGCTCTTTCCACATTCCAAGCACTGAAATGGTTTTTCTCCTGCATGAATTCTTTGATGGGCTGTGAGTTTGTCTTTCTGACAGAAGCGCTTTCCACATTCTGAACACTGATGCGGTTTCTCCCTTGTATGAATTCTTTGATGGGCTGTGAGTTTGGCCCTCTTACTGAAGCTCTTTCCACATTCCAAGCACTGAAATGGTTTCTCCCCTGTATGAATTCTTTGATGAGAAGTGAGACTCTCCTTCCACGTGAAGCTCTTTCCACACTCTTGGCACTGAAATGGTTTCTCCCCACGGTGAATACTTTGATGACTATGGAGGTTTGTGCTTGTGTTAAAGCTCTTTCCACATTCAAAGCACTGATATGGTTTATCTCCAGTATGAATTCTTTGATGGGCTGAGAGATTGGACTTCTGACTGAAGCTCTTTCCACATTCCAAGCACTGATATGGTTTCTCCCCTGTATGAATTACTTGATGGGCCATGAGAGTGGACCTATGACTGAAGCTCTTTCCACATTCCAAGCACTGATGTGGTTTCTCCCCACGGTGAATTTTCTGATGCCGATAGAAGTTTGCGCTTGCGTTAAAGCTCTTCCCACATTCTGAGCACCGATATGGTTTTTCTCCTGTATGAATTCTTTGATGGGCTGTGAGAGTGGACCTCACACGGAAGCCCTTCCCACATGCCAAGCAATGATATGGCTTCCCCACTGTATGAATTCTCTGGTGGCTTGTAAGATTGGACCGCTGTGGGAAGCTCTTTCCACATTCTGAGCACTGATATGGTTTCTCCCCTGTATGAATTCTTAGGTGGGAAGTTAAGTAGCTGCTGTAACTGAAGCTCTTTCCACATTCCAAGCACTGATATGGTTTTTCCCCACTGTGAACTTTCTGGTGTTCTCGGAGGTTTCCACTACTTTTAAAGCCCTTTCCACATTCCAAGCATTGATATGGCTCCTCCCCTGTATGAATTCTTTGATGGATCTCAAGATTGGTCTTCGCACGGAAGCTATTTCCACATTCCAAGCACTGATAAGGCTTCTCCCCTGTATGAATTCTTTGATGGGAAGAGAGCCTTTCTTTACTACTTAAGCTCTTTCCACATTCCAAGCACTGATAGGGCTTCTCCCCTGTATGAGTTATCTGATGGGTTCTAAGATGGCTCCTGTAACGGAAGCTCTTTCCACATTCCAAGCACTGATATGGTTTTTCCCCACTGTGAACTTTCTGGTGTTCTCGGAGGTTTCTGCTACTTTTAAAGCTCTTTCCACATTCCAAGCACTGATAAGGCTTCTCCCCTGTATGAATTCTTTGATGGGCCATGAGATTGCTCCTCGCACGGAAGCTCTTTCCACATTCCAAGCACTGATAAGGCTTCTCCCCTGTATGAATTCTTTGATGGGAAGAGAGCCTTTCTTTACTACTTAAGCTCTTTCCACATTCCAAGCACTGGTGAGGTTTTTCCCCACTGTGAACTTTCTGATGTTGGCGGAGGTTTCCGCTACTTTTAAAGCTCTTTCCACATTCCAAGCACTGATAATGTTTCTCTCCTGTATGAATTCTTTGATGGGAAGTGAGAGTCTTCTTTTGGCTGAAGCTTTCCCCACATTCCAAGCACTGATAGGGCTTCTCCCCAGTAGGATTTCTTTGTTGGGAAGTGAAATGGGAGCTCTGCTTGAAGTTCGCTCCACACTCCAAGTGTTGATATGGCTTCTCCACTGTGCCGATTTTGTGGTAGCCTCCCTTCTTAATTTCCAATTCATCACCTTCTGCAATGAGGAGAGAAACAGATTAGAGCCTCAGGAAGAAATGGAGCCCCAAATTATTGAACAATGCTAATGAACACTTGTGATAGAGGAAGAACTGAGGGGCATTAGTCATGAGGTCTTACTACAGAGCTTTCCAAACTGTGTTCTGCGACATATTAGCGTATCAACTGCAGTGTGTAGCTCTTTTGCACAAACACATCCCACGCTCCTCCTGGGGCTAGAAAGGGGTTAGTTGCTTGTAAAACTGAATTACTGTGTCACAAAATGATGCAAAACTGAATTACTGTGTTGCAAAATGATGCATGTCCCAAAAAATGTGTCACCAATATGAAAAGTTTGGCAAGCTCTGTCTGTACTATAGGGTTCACTGCCTTTATTGCCTGGAATTCACTGACATATTTATGGGAACCTGAGATTTGAAAAGTCTGGCTCGTTCCTGGGATGGATTTTGTTTGGCTCATGAAATCCACTCCATCTCCAAAGTCAATTGTCTCTTTGGTCAACCAAAAACTGACGGAAGCAAAAACAAAAAACCGGACAGAAGCTACTTCCACTTCCCCATCAAAAAAGGACTAAGAAGTTCAGCCTGATCATGATTAAAAAGGCATAACTGGAGGAAGAATAATCACAGAAAAGCGGTAGATAGCCTTCCATTCGAGGTAAGCTGTGCGGGGTGTTAGAATCCCAGATTGTGTAAGTGGGAAGTTCATCACATAGATATAGGTCTTGAATTTAAAAACAGATATTATGATCCAACCAAGCCTTACCAAGAAAGTCCAAGATCCCCCGATTCTCCTCCATGACTTCCTTAGGCAGAGCTCTCTGGTCAGGATCCAGCAACGCCCACTCCTCATCTGTGAAACAAGTAGCTACATCTTCAAAATACACTGGACCCTAAAAGAAAAAGGTCTTTGTCTTAGATAGCATAAAAAATATCTACTATACTTTGGTCTGTTGTTTTCCGCCTGTTCTTTGCTGTGTTGTTTTAATGGGATTGTTTTGCTGCACATTTTAATTATGGATGCTTATTTAACATTTAATGGAATAATTTTATTGTGTATTTTAATGATGGAAATCTTTGTTTAAATGGGTAGAGCTCCACATTGTGTTCTTTTCTCCCTGTGCACTGTTTTAGGGGGGAAACCCTCATTGTGCAATTGAGGGAACTGATTAGGTACATGGCCACTGTTTACTATTGTTTGTCAACTGCTTAGAAGCCAATGTAGCATTCAACAATCAATATTGAAATACAACTACAACTGATAAATAATACTAGTGACATACAATCATAGACTTGGAAGAGACCCTGAGGATTATTGTCCAACCCTCTGCAATGCAGGAATCTCAATTAAAGCACCCATGGCCCTCCAACCTCTGCTTCAAAGTTTCCCAGGAAGGGGTCCAGCACCTCTTGAGGGAATCCGTTCCACCATTACTCTTACTTAATCTAAGCACTGTCAGGATGTTCTACTCGCAAGTAGAACCTTGGCAGAGACACATGCCCGACTGGCATTTTCCCTCCCTCCTGGGCATTCGGGAGCTTCAAAAGCACTCCTTAGCTGAACATCACAGCGACTGATGCCAGAAGACATCAGTACACTTGGGATCCACAGAGATTTGCGCAGTTGCGTAACAGAACTCAGCAACTCAGCATTTTGGCTAATCTACTTTATTTACATATAAAACACACATGGAGCACTGCAACATGGATGCCTCTCTCTCTAGCATCAGACAGCAAAGAGAAAGAACAAAGGACAATAGTCCCACTTCACAGAACACAGTAAGACAGACACCCTGTCTACGACACTTCCCATTCTGTGAAATGTAAATATATACAGTCATGTGATAGACAACAAACCCATGACTGCACACGGGGAATGAATCTCCAACAAGCACAACCACAAGGGCTCCAGACTAGGGCTGGATGATAAATCGGTACATCATCCAAAACCAGTCTGAAGTCCGCATCATGGTAGAGGTTTCATAACATTCAACGTGGCAATATAGCGTAAATGACAAAGAGTGCTGGCCCTATGTAAAAAGTGACCATGTGGGGGAAACTGTGAAGCTGGCCCTTGCTTTTCGTGATTCCTGCCGCCCCTGTTGCTCTGTCAACTCGGCTCTTCCCTGCCTCCTGTGAGGGGCAGCAAACCAGAAGAGCAGGTGCTGAAGAAAGCAGCCAACCCAGGACCTTTCCTCAGGAACAGAGAAACCATCAGCTTCTTGTTTTCAGTGCATGGGTCAAGCTGGTAGGTGATGGAGGGAGAGGCTGGTCCGAGGCAGCTCTGGGCTTCTTGCTGGGAGCCCCTTTCTCCCTTCCTTGCTCCTTCTCCAGGCTCTCTCAGATGGCAGGGTCCGCCTGCAGGCGCCTCCTGATCCCCAACTTTTGCCAGAGGCCTCGCAAGAGCAGGAAGCCCTTTCCTCCTTGCCTCCCCCAAGTCCTTTCCTGTCTTTTGAACGACTGCTGCCCTCAGCCGGAGCTCTCTTGGAAGCAGCAGCTAGTCCGATGGAAAAATAAACTGGGGTTATTACTTCTGACTAATAACAGGGGTTATTACTTCTCAGGCTATTACATTAATAAAATAAAATAAACTTTGTCCTGTTGTTTAAGCCTCTTCCCTCCGCTCTCCTTTTGTGTGTCTCTTGATTGCCAGAGAACACCAAAATTCAATTTTTCCTGGCAAAATATATGCATTTTTTAAAATAAATTTTTGTTTGGTAAAATTTTGTCCATTCTTTCTAGTTTGAACTGGTTTATAAAAGAAAATCACCAAACAATCAAATAACTGGTGTTCTGGGATGTATATACAAATTCAATTGAGACTCAATAGTGAATAATATTTTAACATCTAAGTGAGACAGAGAATTGGCTTTTTTCTTGTTTAGTAATGTAATTAATTTTGGGGGGAACATTCTCTTACCTTACCTTTGATATCCATGCTACTTATTACTTCTACAGCTTTAGAGAAAATGTGCTAATTTTTAAATTATATATCCTATAAAATAACTGCTGCAACAATATGCTAAAGGTAATTAAAAATGTATCCGTTTTAGACCCCTAAGTAGTAGTAGTTGCTAGTTTTCATTTGCTTCTCCACAGTTCCAGGCTTATTTCAGACACTGTGATATATTGGTATGCTAAATTAAAATGCTGAAAACTAGAAATCACCCAGCCCTAGAACGTTATCTGTTGACTCTGTTCTATCCTATCTCCCTTTTCATAGAATCATAGAGTTGCCAGGGACCCTGATGGTCATTTAGTCCAACCCCCTGCAATGCAGGAATCTCACCTAAAGCAGCCACAACATGCTGTTTTGTTTCGGTTTAAACCAATTCATGAACCAAGAACTCATATATTGACCACTAGTAATAAACCACATGCCGGAGATATTCTTGCCCATTTCTTGTGCTATTTTTGTTATATACAAATAACATGAAGACTCGGCCTACTTCTTTGGATCCTTTGTTACTCCTATGATCCTTCTTCTAGGGCAGACATGGCCAACAGGTAGATCGGGATCTACCGGTAGATCCTCAGGACGTTTCTGGTAGATCGTGGGTAGATTGTGGGTTGCTTAGTGATCGCTAGCCTAAAAGAAAAGAAAGAGCTCTCCCCCTAAAAAGAAACCCTCAAGAACTCTTCTCTCTCCCCCACATAAAAGCTCAATAACCGTGAGCAATTGCAGGGAGAACTCCTTCCCTCTTCCCGATACTGAGTTTACCAGTATGTGTGTGACTGTGTTAGTGTGTTGCACAGAATGGCTGGATTGCTCTCTGTCCCTCTTGCCTGCCTAGAGCTCCCCGGCTCCTCCTCCCTCATGTTGGCAGAGAGGGAGGGGTGTGTGTGAGTTTGCGTGCGTGGGAGGAAAGCGGGAGCCGCAACTCACAGAAGGATTTCCCCCCTGTCCCTGTCTCTTTGAGCCACTGGGAGCCAGAGAGAGAGAGAGAGAGAGAGAGAGAGAGAGAGGTGGGTGGCCCTAGCTGAGGGGGTGGGGGAGAAAGAGAGAGAGAGAGAGAGCAATGTTTAAACATGACAGATGAGCACCTTAAGGATTCCCTGAAGCTGGTCCTGACACAGTACTCATCTGATACTGAACAGTTGGTTACCAAAATGGTGCTGCAGGTGTCATACTAACAATGGATGAAGGCATGTATTTTTTTAAGAAATCCTGATAGGTAGGTTAATGGAGTGGGTAAAGGAGTTTGTGCGGCGTACAGTTTTGTGAGTGCTTTTATGCAATTCTCTCCCAAGAAATCTATAAAAAAGTTTCTGTTGCCCCCTGTAAGAAAAAGTATTTGGGCTGTGCTCCCCCAAAAAGGTTACCAAATTTGGTCACCCCCCTTTCCTTCTCCCTAAAAAAAGCTCAACAACTTTGAGCCGAACCCCAAAAAATGGGGGTAGATCACCGCCAGATTTTGATTCTGAAAGTAGATCACAGTCTTTTGGGAGTTGGCCACCCCTGTTCTAGGGTGTCTGGCAGGGGACACCTCAGGCTCCTTCTGGGGAGCTCTCGCCCAGGGCTTCACCTGGCCAGCCAAGGCAGGTGAGGGAGGGAAACCAGTGGGTCTCGAACCCTCCGCCCGCCCCCTTCCCGCCAGGCCGGGCTTCGGTTCCTTCCTTCCCACCCCCACCCCCCCGAGCCAGGCTGGAGCTGCGACCTGGCGGCCTTGTCCCGGGGCTGCGCGGAGGCCGGCCAGACTCCCCCTGCCAACCGCTTCGATCCCGGGGCCGAGAGAGACTCACGGAAGGGTCGCAGGAAGAGACGCGGAGGGCGGGGCTTCCGGCTCCGCCTTCCTTTCCGGTTCCCTCTAGGAATCCCGCTCCGTTCATTGTAACCCTTGTCAAGCCGGGCGCGCCCAGCTCCCCACCTGCAGGATCCGGGGAGAAGGAGGCTCGATCGCCGGGCAACGGGCAGCCTAGAAATGAATGCAAAAGGAACTCACTCACGGAGGGAATTAGAATGTGAACGAGTCGAAGGATGAAGAAGAGATCTTGGTTTTTCTTTCTGACGATTTAGAAACAAAGGCACATCAACAAGAAACGGAAACTTGACGCTGGGATTTTGTGTCAAGAAAGTTATTCCTGTTGTTAAAAACCAATAAAGATGAATTGGAAAAAGAAAGACATGCAAAATAAAAACACAGCGTAGTTAACAAGAACAAAAAAAAAAAAGGAATCATGGAATCATAGAGTTGGAAGAGACCGCAAGGGCCATCCAGTCCAACCCCCTGCCAAGCAGGAAACACCATCAAAGCATTCTTGACATATGCCTGTCAAGCCTCTGCTTAAAGACCTCCAAAGAAGGAGACTCCACCACTGAAATATACTCGGAGTCAAGAGTGAATTTCATGCTCTTTATTCAGCTCATAGTCATCAAGGAGGAGAAGAGAAGACGAATGGCTCTTTTCCCAAAACCATCTGCTTATATACATTATTTACACAATGGGCCTTGCGTGATTGGCTACTTCAGGGCTACACCTGTGGGCCAATTATATTGTGGATTGACTTTTGCCTGCAGCCTGATTGGCTGCTCCTACAGGCCAATCAGGTAGCAGATTCACTTCTGCCAGCCGCCTGATTGGCTGCTCCAGCAGGCCAATCAGGTTGCGGATTCACTTCCACCTGGAGTTGGATTGGGTAGCTCCCGCTGATTCTGAATCCTATTGTTCTAGGATTCAGCTCAGTACATAACAACCACACTCCTTGGTAGCAAATTCCACTGCCAAACAGCTCTTACTGTCAGGAAGTTCTTCCTAATGTTGAGGTGGAATCTTCTTTCTTGTAGCTTGAATCCATTGCTCCGTGTCCGCTTCTCTGGAGCAGCAGAAAACAACCTTTCACCCTCCTCTATATGACATCCTTTTATATATTTGAGCATGGCTATCATATCACCCCTTAACCTTCTCTTCTCCAGGCTAAACATACCCAGCTCCCCTAAGCCGTTCATCATAAGAAATGGGAGTGCCTGATCACCTCATCTGTCTCCTGAGAAATCTCTATGTGGGACAAGAAGCTACAGTTAGAACTGGATATGGAACAACTGATTGGTTCAAAATTGGGAAAGGAGTATGACAAGGTTGTATATTGTCTCCCAGCTTATTTAACTTATATGCAGAATTCATCATGCGAAAGGCTAGACTAGATGAATCCCAAACCGGAATTAAGATTGCCGGAAGAAATATCAACAACCTCAGATATGCAGATGACACAACCTTGATGGCAGAAAGCGAGGAGGAATTAAAGAACCTTTTAATGAGGGTGAAAGAGGAGAGCGCAAAATATGGTCTGAAGTTCAACATCAAAAAAACCAAGATCATGGCCACTGGTCCCATCACCTCCAGGCAAATAGAAGGGGAAGAAATGGAGGCAGTGAGAGATTTTACTTTCTTGGGCTCCTTGATCACTGCAGATGGTGACAGCAGCCACGAAATTAAAAGACGCCTGCTTCTTGGGAGAAAAGCAATGACAAACCTAGACAGCATCTTAAAAAGCAGAGACATCACCTTGCCGACAAAGGTCTGTATAGTTAAAGCTATGGTTTTCCCAGTAGTGATGTATGGAAGTGAGAGCTGGACCAAAAAGAAGGCTGATCGCCGAATAATTGATGCTTTTGAATTATGGTGCTGGAGGAGACTCTTGAGAGTCCCATGGACTGCAAGAAGATCAAACCTATCCATTCTGAAGGAAATCAGCCCTGAGTGCTCCCTGGAAGGACAGATCGTGAAGCTGAGGCTCCAAGACTTTGGCCACCTCATGAGAAGAGAAGACTCCCTGGAAAAGACCCTGATGTTGGGAAAGATTGAGGGCACTAGGAGAAGGGGACGACAGAGGACAAGATGGTTGGACAGTGTTCTCGAAGCTACGAACATGAGTTTGACCAAACTGCGGGAGGCAGTGGAAGACAGGAGTGCCTGGCATGCTCTGGTCCATGGGGTCATGAAGAGTCGGACACGACTAAACGACTAAACAACAACAACAACAACAATTATGTATAATGTGATGTTTTAACGCAACACATAATATGAGTGGTGTTTTATTGTTTAATGTTTATGTGTACACCGTTTGCTTAATTGTTCCATATAATTTGTTCAAAACCATTGGTTTTTCATGTAAATTATCAACATGTTTTATCTTAAATAAATAAATATTGCAGAAAATAATAGTATGCAACTGTTATTGCTCTACATAAAATCTAAAATTTATGTTTATTAGTTCACAATTTAACATACTGAGAATAAACGAGTCAAATTTTCATCACTCGTAGTGAGGCAAAATTTCAATCTGTAGGAGCAGGTTCTAAATATTAACCGATTTGTCCCAAATTTGAAATTTGACTATGTTTATACCATACGCCTGATATAAGATCAAGGGAGGAAACATTTTCCAAAAAAAGTTTTTTATGACCCACCCTAACCAGCATCCCAGGGGGGCCCAGCAGCAATGTGATTCTTGCTCCCCCCAGGCCAGCACCCTTGGCGGGGGCCAAATTCACTAACCCTTAAGTACATCTCTGAGCAGGGAGCAGGTCCTCCAGGACTCGCAGTAAGATGGTCTCCACCTTGGAGAATTCTGCAGCTTTGTAGAAGTGTTCCCAATTCTGCCTGTGTGGACAAAGTGGTCAGGGCTTGGGGTGGGGGCTTTGGCCTAGAACAGTAGGGCTCCTCTCTTCCATTTTCAACAATGTGATGATTCCACCTCCATTGTGACACCAGAGCCCATGGTTCTGATGGTTTTCTGCTCTTGGGACACTTTCCATTTTCAACAATGTGATGATTCCACTTCCATTGTGACACCGGAGTTCTTCTCTTGAGTGTCTTTTTTGCCTTTTAGCTTTTCAGGAGAGTTCATCATTCAAGAGGCCAACGTCTCGCATGACTGACACTCTGGTGGGGCAAAAATGTTCAAGACGTTTCTACAAAGTGGCACAGAATTGAGCTTGCCCTCCATGGCGGCTGCTCTGCTCCTTGCTCAGGATTGCTGCTGCTGATAGTTCCTCAGGTTTAGCGGGGCCCATATTAACAGAAACCTCCGTTCTCCAGACTTGTCCCCACTGCCAGCACCACCAGCACCCATTGCTTGGAGGAAAGGTGAGGAAACACCCCCTCCTTCAGCCTCAGATTCTCTCACAGCTGCCTGGGGGCTGCCCACCCCTCTCCCAACTTCAGAAATGCATTGAAGCAGATCTCCTTTGCACCTCAGCACAGGGCAGGATAGGTATAGTCTTACTTATCTTCAGACCACAGTCTCCTTGTTAGTCCTTGCAGTGTTAAAACGAGACATTTTGGCCGGGCACTATGACAAGAGCCATCATTGTTTGGCACCTGTTGGGTGACTTGCCCAAGGCTTTGGACCAGGTCAGGTTCATCCAGCCCAGAATAGCTTTTGAGCCTAGTCCCAGCTCTCCCAAACCTCAGGCAGAGAAGGGTCTTTCTCACCACCTGCTAGGTGAGATGCCAGGGATGGAACTTGGATTTCTTCTTTCTTTCTTTCTTTCTTTCTTTCTTTCTTTCTTTCTTTCTTTCTTTCTTTCTTTCTTTCTTTCTTTCCTTCCTTCCTTCCTTCCTTCCTTCCTTCCTTCCTTCCTTCCTTCCTTCCTTCCTTCCTTCTTTCCACATGCAAATCAGGCTATGGTGCCTCTCCAAAAAAGTTGCTCAAAAAGTCATTGTTGATATAAAGGTAAAGGATAAAGGGACCCCTGACCGTTAGGTCCAGTTGCGAACAACTCTGGGGTTGCGGCGCTCATCTCGCTTTACTGGCCGAGGGAGCCGGCGTACAGCTTCCAGGTCATGTGGCCACTGGCCAGCATGACAAAGCCACTTCTGGCGAACCAGAGCAGTGCACGGAAATGCCATTTACCTTCCCACCAAAGCGGTACATATTTATCTACTTGCACTTCATGCTTTCGAACTGCTAGGTTGGCAGGAGCAGGGACCAAGCAACAGGAGCTCACCCCATCATGGGGATTCAAACCACCAACCTTCTGACCTTCTGATCAGCAAGCCCTAGGCTCTGCGGTTTAGACCACAGCGCCACCCGCGTCCCAACCATTGTTACCAATATACCAACACATTGTTGGTATATGTGTTACCATTGTGTTTTACAAAGGATAAATTACATAAAGGAGTTAACTGCGACAGCTGTGAAACAGGTGGCTATAACTAAGGTCCAGCTTCTGAGTCAGTGTGTTTTGTCTTGTGACTCTCGTGAACAGTCTCCTTAAAAGGGAACTGTGTATGCAAGCTAACAGAGGTGTAGAGTTGGGTCTGAGAGGATAATGCAGAGTTTGTCGGAGGTTGAGGAGATAGTGTACTTAAAGGACTGCACCCTCTTGTATGTGGGAGAAAGAGACTTTGTATTAAATCCTTACATTAGACTACCGGTAATTGCCTGTTGGCTCATCTAACTGCTACTTCTGAATGAAAAACTCATCTTCCTCAGTCTCTCTGAGAAGTGGTTACTTCAGCACTGGGGTCCGAGGGGAACCTGCTGTGCTGCAGAAGCACAACCAACAAAGGTTATGGGCCCAGGGTGGGCAGCAGGTAGCGCTACAGAGCAATAAGAGAATTCCTGAAATCAATCCCACACTTTGGAAACCAGCAATCTGAACTCATCACAGTCAAGGAAGATTTTGCAGATAACTCGGGGGCAAACTGGGGTCTGTGGATCCTATGTGGCTAAGTGGTTGTGGAAGCTGCAGAACGTTTAACTGCAGGAGGGAAGCAAGCAAGTTTCATGATGTCTGTGTCTCTGAGTATGGAGAAACTAACAGAAAAGAATTATGCCAGTTGGTGTGCCAAGATGGAGATGCTGCTCTGGAGACCCTGTATGAATGACCCACCTTCAGACCCTCCTTCTCCTGAGAAGGGAGCTGGTGGCGCTGTGGTCTAAACCACTGAGCCTCTTGGGCTTGCCAATCAGAAGGTCGGCAGTTCGAATCCCCTTAACGGGGTGAGCTCCCATTATTATGTCCTAGCTTCTGCCAACCTAGTAGTTCGAAAGCATGCCAGTGCAAGTAGATAAATAGGTATTGCCACAGCAGGAATGTAAATGGTGTTTCCATGTGCTCTGGGTTCTGTCACAGTGTCCCGTTGCACCAGAAGTGGTATAGTCCTGTTGGCCACATGACCCGGAAAGCTGTCTGTGGACAAACGCCAGCTCCCTTGGCCTGAAAGCGAGATGAGCACCGCAACCCCACAGTCACCTTTGACTGGACTTAACTGTCCAGGGGTCCTTTACCTTTTTTTACTTTTACTTTCTCCTGAATGGCTTCACAGAGAGGAGAGAGCAAGAGACACAATAATTATTGATCTGGAAGACAGCCAATTACCGACTGTTAGAGGGCTGTTAACTGCAGAAGAAGTTTGGACTACTTTAAAGAATTTGCACGTGAGAAAAACAGCAGGCAGCAACTATATGAATGGGAAAGAAGACAGGAGCAAGGGAAGATGGCAGAGAGCTGTTTCAACAAGCCAAAATAAAGAAGTGAATGTAGAAGAAAGAAAGAGTGACAACACATTGAAAGTTTATGGAATCTGTAGGTGCTACAACTGTGGATCAGACAATCACCTTAAAGGAAATTGCCCCAGGAAACATTTGGATTACAAATCTACAGATAGAGAAAGAAAATTACAGAGGAAAAGGGGGTGTTTCTCTGCCCACATTGTAAAGGTAGACTCTGTAAATGCTGAGGGAGTGTAAATCAACAACAGCTCCAATTAACACAAAATGTGAAAGAAATCCTAAGCGAGTTCTAGAACTTCTGCATATAGATTGAGCAGATCCATTCCAGAAAACTCTGTGAGGAGCTAAATTTAATCTTATAATTGTTGACAATTTCTTGCATTTTGGGTTCATTTATTTGTTAAAGGAGAAGCTAAATAGAGGTTTGCGAATTTTGTAAACTGGGTGGAAGCAAAATATGATGCAAAGATAACTGGAGTGCAGTCAAACAGAGGAGGTGAATTTACCTCTAATAACTTTGAAAGATTTCTAACTGAAAAGGGAGTCCAACATAAAAGGGAGTCTTCAGGTGTTTGTGTGTTGAAAGGAAACATCTGGAAAGTGGTCTTAGGTGGATTAGCAGTTTCTTATACTCACAGAAGCCAAGAACCAAGATCCTCACAACAACTATTGGTGAAAGTGAGTGTCTTTTGATATAAGTAAGGGTGTCGCAGCCTGAGAAACAACAGGGAAATCCCTTAGCTTCTCTGTCAAAAAAAACTTAATAGAGGGCATTTACTTTTTGCCCCATCCCTTCATTGTATTTTAATAAATTTAAAATTAACATAATGCACAGCGAAAACCCAATCAATTGAAGAAGCTTCAGCACAAAGCACTAATCAGGTTCTGAGCTACCCAGAACAAAATCTCTCAGATCATGCATTCTGGCATAGCTGCATTTTTCAAGTGCTCAGCTCAAGAAAGAGATATGCTGACTACATCCTTATGGACTGGGTGCTGTGGAGCACCTCCCCCTCCAGCCCCGTATCTGGCAAACAGCCCCTTGCTCATGGAGAGCTCCGGGGGGGGGGGCACCCAGTTCCCTCTCTCTCCAACTCTTTTTATACATGCCTCAAATGCTTCTGTCCATTCTCATGTGATGTCAGGAGGGAGCCAGCAAGCAGTAAATCACCCAGAGTGGGTGAAGTTAACTATTGATTACCAGGAGGGCCAAGCCTAATGAGCACAGCAAGTCTTCCTTGGTAGGTCTGATCCTTATGAGGCAGTTGTGGAGCCTGAAAGTCCCCACCTTCCCACAGCTAAGGGCCTTCCTTCCCAAGCAATCTGAGTTGGCACCTGTGTTTCTGCCTATACTCCTCTTGCTTCATGCCTCTCCTGATCCTGGGAGGAAAGCTTGTCACAGCAGGGTGTGGGTGTGTGGAAGACACTTGTGTTTCTTCACCAGCCTGACTCATCTCTGCCTCTTGGCCTCCCTCAGCCCACTCTCCTGCTTACGCTTCTGATTCTGATACTAGACCTCACTCTGCCACAGACCCCATCCCCCCTGCTCACTAAATCCTGGCACCTCTTCAGCTTCTGCCACCTCCTCCCCCCAGTCTGCTCCCTCTTCACCCTCTTCCCACTCATTGTCGTCTCACCACCAAGCCCCCGACTCTGAGCCTTCTTCCCCTGGCAGTTCCCCAGTTGGTTCCTCCCACAATTCCTCTGTGCCCAACCAGTCCATGACACATGGATAATGGTGCTGGTTCAGTGCAGATCCAAAATATCATCAACAGTTCAAATGATAGTTCATAAAAATTCTGTTTCTATTGAAACTGATTGTTTGTATGTCGCTGCTTTTAGAAACTTGACTGAGGACGTCAGTACCTCAGAACATGGTACCAAAACATTTAAAGTAAAATCCCATTGCATTTCTCTTTTGTCAGTGCCTCAGAGGGCAGACCCTGCCACAGCATGGCAACAAAGAGAACCAAGTCGAAATCTCGGAAGAGCATCGCCAAGAGCCTGAGCATGACTGGGCCGCTCTTGACGGAGCAAGAACAGACTCTGAAGAAGGAGTCTGTCATCCTGGCGGAGCACATCCACACCTACACGGAACGGGTGGAGCAGTTCCAGAGCAGAAACGAGCTCCTGGACAAGGAAGCGCAGGAGATCCGGCTGAACAGCAAGGCCTACCAGAGCTACCTGAACAGGCGTGCTGTCCGCTGCCAGGACTTCATCACAACCCTCAATGACCAAAACCTCTTTGACCTGGCCACAGTCGTGAAGCAGAAGGAGGAGCTGACCTCCCAGTACACGGACAAGGAGACGGAGATGAGGAGCCAGCTGATTGAGATGGAGACCAAGTTCTCCCTCATGACCAAGGAGGTGGAGGAGCTCAAGCCCTTCAAGGAGCTGCAGACAGAGCAGCTCAGCCGCATCCGGGAGCTGGAGAAGGAGCTGCTGGCCATGAAGATCCAGCACTCGGAGCAAATGCGCTTGCTCAAGAGCAAGTACCTGCACCAGAAGGCGGAGTATGAGGTGCAGGCAGACCAGAAGGTCCAGGCTCTGGCCAAGAAGGCCGAGAAGGAAGCCGTGCGCAGCCTCATCCAGCACACCAACCGAGTCAAGGAGGAGAACAGGCAGCTGCGCAACGAGCTACTCGGCCTCATCCAGCGAGCTAAAGGCCTGAAAGCCGTCCGGCAGCAGCTGAGAGAGCAGAAGGAGCAGCTCCTGCGGGAGCTCCAGTATGGTAAGGGCCTGGCGCACAAGCGCCGCTGGCTCCAGGAACAGGGGGCTCAGAAGACCGGCCCCACTCCCAGTAGCCAGCCTCCCAAGAGCGGGCAAAACGCCTCTCGGGGCGCGAGCGCTCAAGGGCCTGCAAAGAGGGATGCTCAAGCAGCTTCCGCTGAAGGTTTGCCACCACTCTGGAGCCCCAAGAGCAGCCCCAAGCAGAAAGTGATGCCCACAAGCAGCCAGCAGTCTTGAGAGAGGGAGCGGTTTCCAGGCGTGTGAGCAAAGGTGAGAAGGCCTGAGTGCAGACTTCTGAAAGCTGAGGCGGAAATCCCGGCTCAGAGACAGGCAACCAGCAGTTCGGGGATTGGAGAGTGCAGCAGCTCATGCGTTCTGCTCTTCGCTTCGTATCCGAGGCGGCAGGAAACATGGACCAAACCCCCACCCCTCAATTAAAAGGATGTGTGTGGATGCGCATCAGTGCTGGATGGCAGCTTCCTGTCCTCTTATGGGGGTCTCGGGGCAAGCGGGAGGAAGAGGTTGCTGCGCCTCTGCTTACTCCCAGGCAAGCCCATTGGCCTCACAGCCAGCAGCAAGACCTGCGCCCTCTCATAGGCTCTTGAGGCAGCCTGCTGCCACCCACCAGCCCTCGGGCAATAGCCCTTGCCCGCTTCAGGAGGCAGAGGCTGCAAAACATTGGGCAACACAGGCTGCTGCCTCCTCTGGGCAATGGCCAAAGAGGGTTCGTAGTTAAGTGCATTAGTAGCACAAACTTACATTAGTGGAAGGGGTGGGAACCTGTGGCCCTGCAGGTATTGTTGGTCCCATCACCCCTGAGCATTGGCTGTGGCGGCTCTGTGGGAATGTTGAGGATGTATTAATAATAGCCTTCCTAACTCACGCTAGCAAGTTTCTTTATATAGCAAAGGGCATTCCCCTTCTTATGCAGCAGAAAACTGGTTGCAGACTCGTGTGAGCCTCTTAAGACAATAAACAATTCAATCTGGCTTGCTCAGATTGAGATATGTTCTATTACTCCTGGTAAGAGATCCCTCCAAAAAGAATAGACACCACAGTCTTATTCATAAGTACCGTAGCATAAAGTAGTTCTACACATAGAATCATAGAGTTGGAAGAGACCACAAGGGCCATCCAGTCCAACCCCCTGCCGAGCAGGAAACACTATCAAAGCATTCGTGACATATGGCTTTCAAGCCTCTGCTTAAAGACCTCCAAAGGAGACTCCACCCACACTCCTTGGCAGCAAATTCCACTGCCAAACAGCTCTTACTGTCAGGAAGTTCTTCCTAATGTTTAGGTGGAATCTTCTTTCTTGTAGTTTGAATCCATTGCTCCGTGTCCGCTTCTCTGGAGCAGCAGAAAACAACCTTTCACCCTCCTCTATATGACATCCTTTGATATATTTGAACATGGCTATCATATCACCCCTTAACCTTCTCTTCTCCAGGCTAAACATACCCAGCTCCCTAAGCTGTTCCTCATAAGGCATCATTTCCAGGCCTTTGACCATTTTGGTTGCCCTCCTCTGGACACGTTCCAGCTTGTCAGTATCCTTCTTGAACTGTGGTGCCCAGAACTGGACACAGTACTCCAGGTGAGGTCTGACCAGAGCAGAATACAGTGGTACTATTACTTCCCTTGATCTAGATGCTATACTCCTATTGATGCAGCCCAGAATTGCATTGGCTTTTTGAGCTGCTGCATCACACTGTAGACTCATGTCAAGTTGGTGGTCTACCAAGACTCCTAGATCCTTTTCACATGTACTGCTCTCAAGCCAGGTGTCTCCCATCCTGTATTTGTGCCTTTCATTTTTTTTGCCCAAGTGTTAAAGTTCGTCTTGTTTGCTTTGGCCCAGTTGTCTAATGTGTTAAGGTCATTTTGAAGTGTGATCCTGTCCTCTGGGGTATTAGTCACCCCTCCCAATTTGGTGTCATCTGCAAACTTGCTCAGGATGCCCTCAAGCCTATCAGCCAAGTCATTGATAAAGAGGTTGAATAAGACTGGGCCCAAGACAGAACCCTGTGGCATCCCACTAGTCACTACTCTCCAGGATGAGGAGGAGCCATTGATGAGCACCCTTTGGGTTCGGTCAGTAAGCCAGTTACAAATCCACTGAATGGTAGAATTGTCTAGCCCGCATTTTACCAGCTTCCTTACAAGAATATCATGGGGCACCTTGTCAAAGGCCTTGCTGAAATCAAGATAGGCTACACCTACAGCGTTCCCTTCATCTACCAGGCTTGTAATTCTGTCAAAAAATGAGATCAGATTAGTCTGACATGACTTATTTTTCAGAAACCCATGCTGACTTTGTGGGAGATGATCTGGGGAACTTCTGGTTGGCAGCCAGCAGTCCAGGTGAATCAGGAAGTTCGCAGGACGAAGGGAAGATGGCAGCATGCCTTGGCCTTTTCCCAGGTCTGGGAAAGTGACGCCCACTAGTCACATTCAAGGAAGGATGCTCCAGGCCAGGAGGAACTGGAAGTTTTGACTGGCTGGGCCAAACATCCCCTTGCATGACCACTCTAGGAAAACAAGGAATGTTGTACTTGACTGCTCCCAGTGGATTACATCCCACAGGCTGGTGAAACTGACACCACCTGGAACCACAGCTCAGCTTCCCCTGGTTTGTGGGCTCCAAAGAGGGCTCACTGGGAAGCAGCAGCCAAAGGGACTCCAGAAGGAAGTTGTCACCCAGAACCATACCCTCCAACTCAGCAGCAGCACAGCACCAGAAGTTGCTTGCGTAGAAGCGACTTCCGGTGCCAGTGCTGCCCGATTTTTGGTGCCCAGACATGGGCAGAGCGGCACCGGAAGTCACTTCTACGCATGTCCAGACATGTGCAGAAGCAACTTCTGGCACCGGGCTGCCCGTGTCTGCATGTCTGGGCACCAGAAATCGCTTCTGTGCATGTCCAGACGTGCAGACAGCTGGGAGCCGGTACATGGCCACCGGCAGGAGCTAAATCCGGGGGATTAACGGGATATTAATCAATTCAGGATGACAGCGGGAAACAGTGACAAAATACGGGGGTTTCCTGCGAAAAACGGGAGACTTGGCAGCTATGCCCAGAACACACACCAGTGAGCACCACTCACACCAGGCATGAAGGGCCAGGATCCATGCCATTGTTCTCCTTGGCTCCAGACAATTTGGCCAATTCATGCAGCGAAATCGGCCTCAGAGAAGCTGGTGGTTAAACAAGGCAGGGTGAGCATTGTGGGAAGGGGGTTTGTGCAGCTGTCCATTAACACTGAAATCCCTCCTGCTGCTGCTGCCTTGAAGAAAAATTCCCTCCTGAGGCTGCCTTTGGGCACAGCAGAGCTCTTGGCCCCTCAGCCCCTTATTTGCTTTCTGAATCAAAGACATCTTAGCTGCAAGGATGTGATTATCTTCCTACATAGATTGCCCCAAACAAGGAGCTACAAGCCAAGTGGTGAGATTCTGGCACTGCATCTCTACTGCATTGGGAGCCAGGATCACCACATCCCACTCTGAAGCCGCCATAGCACAAAGCACAGAGCCCCCACTTCCCAGCCCAATCTTAGGTGGCGGTGTTTGTTTCTTGGCCGATTTAGGTAGCACTGGCCTGCTCCAGGCTTCTCAAAGCACAAGCAAGAAAGAAAGTATTTCTCAGATGGGGTGGGTGACAGAGACGTCCCGCTCATGTTGGGAGGGGGGTATAAGATGACCTCCTGGCTAGAGCTTACCTCCCTGGTCGTGAAATGGCCTTTGCGCCACAGGTGTGCCCCTGGCACATATCACAGGAGTGGTCAGGCCCTCCAGACACCACCACCCACCACCCCGCGCGAGATGCAACAGGCGGCAGAAGACCAGCTGGAGCAGGTGTGAGATAATCCATAGACTTCCAGCGAGTCATCTGTGCTCAAAAGCACAATTGGGAAGAAAACAATACTCAGGACACGCAAATAGTTTGCTTTATTCATAACTCAACGTGTTACCAAACTGATTTAATCCCTGGACAAATGCGATCAGACACGCTAGGATTGTAAAAAAAACATTTGGAATGGGGGAAGAAGGGAAGAGAAGACTGGGCAGTTCCTGAGGAGGTGGCCCCAGCACCACCTGGTTAGCTTCTTGGGAAGGAAAGCGTCCCAGACGTACAGCAAGGGATCTGGAGCTGCTACCCCAACCCTTTGCTAGTGTGGGAGAGTTGCTTGTGGGGCGAGAGAAACTTGGGCAGCAAAATCTGCACTGAGCTTCTTCATGACGTCTCCGTGGCTCAGCCCCTTCTGCGAGTGCCTAGCAGAGCTGTAGTTTTCTTTCACAAACTTTGCAAAGGGTGTGAGTGGTGCTTCCGCTGGTGTGCCATCCTTCCGCATGGGCTGGCACAGCACAAACTGCCCCTTGCAAAGGGCACAGACAAAGCGCTGAGTGTCCAGAGACTTGGAGTGACGCCCAATCCTGGAAAGCAAAAAGACAAGAGGAGGCCTGAGGGAGCAGCAGGCAGGCGGGCGCAGGAGGCGGCCGGAAGTGAAACCCACTAACTGGGAGCTGGATTCAGCAAGAGGCCACATGGCCAGCACTCCTGATGCCCCACTGGATGTCGCAAGGACCAAAAGGGAGGTGAACTGACAACTATTTTCCAGAGATTTTCGTCTTGCTTCAGGATGAAACCCACCCATACACATGAAAAGAGAATAAAACAGCTTGAGCTCATCATGCAGATCAGAGCCCAAAACAGGCCCACAATCAGCCAATCTAGACACGTTGGTTGGTTGGTCAACAGAAGCCCTTCTTGAAAGAACTATTCCCCTAGAACTATGAGTTGTGAGCAGGCCTGGCTAGTCTCTCTGGGTAGGTAGGGAGGCCCCAAACAGGGAGCCAATTTCAAACTGGTCCCTGGACCAGTTGCCACCCAGCTGTGTCCAAGACAGCAAGCCTCAGCAGGCTGCTTTCAACCTTGAGGCCAAGAATCTCCCTGATGATTCCCAGGAAGACAAATTCTGCAGCCACCATGACACGTCCTTATCTACTCCAATGATGTTACTCCTCCTGCAGAGTATTAGGGAGACCATCATCCAGGTCGAGCTCTGGCCTTGGCTTTATATGAACGATGGAGAAGCAGTGGGAAGAGAGGCAGAGGACTTTGGGGGTTTGGGCACCCCTTTTATTTTGCTATAATGACTCCCGCCCTGGGAGGCCTGTTATTCTATGAGGTGCCCATGCCTTCCTCACTGGGCACTTTAGCCTGGCACTTTTCAGGGAGCATTTTTAAGTTAGGCATCTGGTGAGGATGGGCTTTGGTTCACCTTGTACTGAACGTCAGATGAGCCCGCAGGATCTGGCCAAAGGGGCGCATCCTGTTCTCCTCAGTGGCCAACCAAGGGCCCACCAGGTCCCAGAAGCAGCAGCAAATCTCCCCACTTGTGATTCCCAACAGAGCATTTACTGCCTCCGACAGGGGAGGGAGAACATTTTGTCTCCATGTATTCGACTTATCCTCCTTTGAAGCCCCCCAAGGTAGTGGCTGCCATTACTTCTTGTGGGAATGAATTCCACAAACTATGTGCCATGTGAAGAAATCAGTACTTTCTTTTGCCTGTCCTGAATCTTCCAATGTCCTTGGATGTCCACAGGTTCTAGAGTTATGAGAGGGAGAAAAGCTTTCCCCTCTCCACTTTCTGCTGCTTGGGGGCTTCCTGGGCTGGCTTCTGTGGGATGAGGAGGGGGGACTAGAAGGGCCCCCTTCGCCTGACCCAGCAGCCACAGGGCTCTCCTTCAGCTCTCAAACCCTCATTCCCCTTGATCCGCACCACGGAGACCAAACTGATGTAGAACTCAAGGGCTAAGCAGGGCAGAGCTCAAGAGTGGAGAAAACTCTTCCTGGGGGCCAGGATGCAGCCCCACATTCCCAATTCCCTCACAAGGCACTGACTGTAAAATCCGATATATCTGGATATCTTCCAAACTTCATTCCAAAAGCTGAAGTGCAGGGGGCAGGGTGGGTGGGGTCTGACCACCTTCTGTGGGGTTAGCCCACAAAACCATTGGGGCTTACAGGATCAGGGCCCTGGAAAGCAGGAGATTCTTAGAGTCCATAGCAGATGCAGAGACTCTCTTAGAACAGGATATGGGCCTCACTCAGGACTAGCGGCAATACCTGAGGCGGGATACCAAGTAATCTACCAGCCAGGATGCAGGATGGGGGTTAGAATTGCCCACCGGGGCTGAAATGCCTCGCCAGGAACAGGGCCCGATCCTCACTCACGTGTTTTTGCACCGGCAGCACTCGTAGGTGAACTTGTACTTGATCTCATAGTTGTGGCATCGGGACACCACTGGGAGTTCTGGGTGGACCACAGCTGACTTCTTCGCATACAAGCGCCAAAACCGGCCGTGGCCGTCTCGGACCCCGTGGATCAGCCAGGCAGCTGCGTGGCACAGTTCGTGGATCAGAGTGTCCCGAAGTCGATCTGCATGAGACAGGAGAGTCATGGAGCGAGGAGACCTGATTCCAGTTTATGCGCAGGCGCACAAGCACCAGGCTCACCACGAGGGCTGGGCATCTCTGGCTTTCAATATCACAATATATCACCAGCTAAACATCACAATATAGTGGTATACAGTGGTACCTCGACTTACGAATGACTCAACAACCGAATTTTTCAGCTTACGAATGGAGGTAATGGCTGCGCGCTTACAAATGTCTTGACATCCGTAAAAAATCTGCGGCGGTTTTAGATAGGGATTTTTCGACTTACGAATTTTTAGATAGGGTTGCTTCGAATTACGAATTTTTCCGTTTCCAATGGCGTTTTTCGACTTACGAATTTTTCAACTTACAAAGGTGCCTTCGGAACGGATTAAATTCGTAAGTCGAGCACCACTGTATCACAACGCCTGAAACAAGGATGGAGTTATGGAGAGGCATTGGCTGGCTTCACAGTTTTCCCCGCATCATAATTTTTGCATAACACACAGAGACATGAAAGAATTATGAAACCAATATCACAAAATGGACTTCAACCCAGTTTGGGATGATTTTTCAATCTATCGCCCAGCCCCACTCCCCACCTTCCCACACCTTCTTCCCTTGCACTGCCCTTCCTTGAACAAGTCTACCCAGGAGACCAGAGAACCAGCTGGGGAAGGGAAATTTGCCTGCTTCTAGCAAGCCACGCTTGGTCAAGGTCTGTTAATACATTGTTATTTGTTGTTGTTTAGTCGTTTAGTCGTGTCCGACTCTTTGTGACCCCATGGACCATAGCACGCCAGGCACTCCTGTCTTGCACTGCCTCCCGCAGTTTGGTCAAACTCATGTTCGTAGCTTCGAGAACACTGTCCAACCATCTCGTCCTCTGTCGTCCCCTTCTCCTAGTGCCCTCCATCTTTCCCAACATCAGGGTCTTTTCCAAGGATTCTTCTCTTCTCATGAGGTGGCCAAAGTATTGGAGCCTCAGCTTCACGATCTGTCCTTCCAGGGAGCACTCAGGGCTGATTTCCTTAAGAATGGATAGGTTTGATCTTCTAGCAGTCCATGGGACTCTCAAGAGTCTCCTCCAGCACCATAATTCAAAAGCATCAATTCTTCGACGATCAGCCTTCTTTATGGTCCAGCTCTCACTTCCATACATCACTACTGGGAAAACCATAGCTTTAACTATACGGAGCTTTGTCGGCAAAGTGATGTCTCTGCTTTTTAAGATGCTGTCTAGGTTTGTCATTGCTTTTCTCCCAAGAAGCAGGCGTCTTTTAATTTCGTGACTGCTGTCACCATCTGCAGTGATCAAGGAGCCCAAGAAAGTAAAATCTCTCACTGCCTCCATTTCTTCCCCTTCTATTTGCCAGGAGGTGATGGGACCAGTGGCCATGATCTTGGTTTTTTTGATGTTGAGCTTCAGACCATATTTTGCGCTCTCCTCTTTCACCCTCATTAAAAGGTTCTTTAATTCCTCCTCGCTTTCTGCCATCAAGGTTGTGTCATCTGCATATCTGAGGTTGTTGATATTTCTTCCGGCAATCTTAATTCCGGCTTGGGATTCATCTAGTCCAGCCTTTCGCATGATGAATTCTGCATATAAGTTAAATAAGCAGGGAGACAATATACAACCTTGTCGTACTCCTTTCCCAATTTTGAACCAATCAGTTGTTCCATATTCAGTTCTAACTGTAGCTTCTTGTCCCACATAGAGATTTCTCAGGAGACAGATGAGGTGATCAGGCACTCCCATTTCTTTAAGAACTTGCCATAGTTTGCTGTGGTCGACACAGTCGAAGGCTTTTGCATAGTCAATGAAGCAGAAGTAGACGTTTTTCTGGAACTCTCTAGCTTTCTCCATAATCCAGCGCATGTTTGCTATTTGGTCTCTGGTTCCTCTGCCCTTTCGAAATCCAGCTTGCACTTCTGGGAGTTCTCGGTCCACATACTGCCTAAGCCTGCCTTGTAGAATTTTAAGCATAACCTTGCTAGCGTGTGAAATGAGCGCAATTGTGCGGTAGTTGGAGCATTCTTTGGCACTGCCCTTCTTTGGAATTGGGATGTAGACTGATCTTCTCCAATCCTCTGGCCATTGCTGAGTTTTCCAAACTTGCTGGCATATTGGGTGTAGCACCTTAACAGCATCATCTTTTAAAATTTTAAATAGTTCAGCTGGAATATCATCACTTCCACTGGCCTTGTTATTAGCAGTGCTTTCTAAGGCCCATTTGACTTCACTCTCCAAGATGTCTGGCTCAAGGTCAGCAACCACGCTACCTGGGGTGTACGAGACCTCCATATCTTTCTGGTATAATTCCTCTGTGTATTCCTGCCACCTCTTCTTGATGTCTTCTGCTTCTGTTAGGTCCTTACCACTTTTGTCCTTGATTATGGTAATCTTTGTACGAAATGTTCCTTTCATATCTCCAATTTTCTTGAACAGATCTCTGGTTTTCCCCATTCTATTGTTTTCCTCTATTTCTTTGCATTGCTCATTTAAGAAGACCCTCTTGTCTCTCCTTGCTGCTTTTTGGAAATCTGCATTCAGTTTCCTGTATCTTTCCCTATCTCCCTTGCATTTTGCTTGCCTCCTCTCCTCCGCTATTTGTAAGGCCTCGTTGGATAGCCATTTTGCTTTCTTGCATTTCCTTTTCCTTGGGATGGTTTTCGTTGCTGCCTCCTGTATAATGTTACGAGCCTCCATCCATAGTTCTTCAGGCACTCTGTCCACCAAATCTAAATCCTTAAACCTGTTCCTCACTTCCACTGTGTATTCATAAGGGATTTGATTCAGATTGTATCTTACTGGCCCAGTGGTTTTTCCTACTTTCTTCAGTTTAAGCTGGAATTTTGCTATAAGAAGCTGATGATCTGAGTTACAGTCAGCTCCAGGTCTTGTTTTTGCTGACTGTATAGAGCTTCTCCATCTTTGGCTGCAGAGAATATAATCAATCTGATTTCGATGCTGCCCATTTGGTGATATCCATGTGTAGAGTCGTCTCTTGTGTTGTTGGAAGAGAGTGTTTGTGATGACCAGCTTGCTCTCTTGACAGAACTCTATTAGCCTTTGCCCTGCTTCATTTTGAACTCCAAGGCCAAACTTGCCAGTTGTTCCTTTTATCTCTTGATTCCCTACTTTAGCATTCCAATCCCCTGTAATGAGAAGAACATCCTTCTTTGGTGTCATTTCTAGAAGTTGTTGTAGGTCTTCATAGAATTGGTCAATTTCACTTTCTTCAGCACCGGTAGTTGGTGCATAAACTTGGATTACTGTGATGTTAAAAGGTCTGCCTTGGATTCGTATCGAGATCATTCTGTCATTTTTGAGATTGCATCCCATTACAGCTTTTGCCACTCTTTTGTTGACTATGAGGGCCACTCCATTTCTGCTACAGGATTCTTGCCCACAGTAGTAGATATGATAGTCACCCGAACTGAATTCGCCCATTCCCTTCCATTTTAGTTCACTGATGCCCAGGATGTCGATATTTATTCTTGTCATCTCATTTTTGACCACATCCAGCTTACCTCCACTCATGGTTCTTACATTCCAGGTTCCTATGCAATATTTTTCTTTACAGCATCGGACTTTCCTTTCGCTTCCAGGCATATCCGCAACTGAGCATCCTTTCGGCTTTGGCCCAACCGCTTCATCAGCTCTGAATCTACTTGTACTTGTCCTCCGCTCTTCCTCAGTAGCATGTTGGACGCCTTCCGACCTGAGGGGCTCATCTTCCAGCGTCATAACTTTTATATGCCTGTTGTCTTTGTCCATGGAGTTTTCTTGGCAGGGATACTGGAGTGGCTTGCCAGTTCCTTCTCCAGGTGGATCACGTTTAGTCAAAACTCTCCACTATGACCTGTCCATCTTGGGTGGCCCTGCATGGCATAGCTCATAGCTTCTCCGAGTTATTCAAGCCCCTTCGCCACGACAAGGCATTGATCCATGAAGGGGAAATACATTGTTATATAATATAATAATTTATTATTTGTACCCCCCCCTTTCCGGCTGGATTTCCCCAGCCACTCTGGGCGGCTTCCAACAAAGATTAAAATATCACACATTAAAAACTTCCCTAAACAAGACTGCCTTCAGATGTTACCCCTGGTGTCTTGATTTACAGTATGGCATTAACGCTAACCCAGAATATACAAAGAGGAATGCTTAGGATAATGCGCCAAGCCAGCAATTCTACTATGGTGGGGGGCAGAATGTGGCCTGGTGGGCTGGGATAAGGCCCCACCCTGGCTGAAATCAAGCAGACCTAAGTCTGATCAGTGCCTGGATGGGTGATGGTCTAGGAGCCACATGGACACCCCCCTGGGATTCAGGGTGGAAGAAAGGTGGGATTTGGATACAAGGAAATAAAAATAATACCACCAGACTCCCCTCTACTTCAACCTCAAAGCTCCTTTCTAAGCCAGTTACAGGATCTGAATCTGTGCACTGCCACCCAAACGCAGAATTAGCCTTGCAGCAACTCAACAGAGCTTCGGGACCCCAGGAAGACCCCCTCCCCCCACTTGCCTGCAGAGTCACAGACTTTCTCCGAGAGCATGATCCGGGCATAGCGCTGCCCCTCAGGGCCCTTCATCTGGCCACTCACACAGCACCCGGCCGTTTTCCGCATCTTTTTGTTCCAGACAATCTCCATCTTTTCTGGCAACTGAAAGGACAAGAGGAAGAAGCAGCTTAGTTCCCCCCCCCCGGTCCTGGAGCTGCATTCCTGACTTCTGAGCTGACGGCCAGGCTGGCCAGAGACCAGAGGAGCCCAGCTGGCCGGCCTTTCATTTCCCTGACTCCCCAGGGCAGGCGTGCGCTAAGCCCTCTTTGTGCAGCTTGGCTCTGGGGAGGAGCAGAGACCAGACCACCTTCCTCTCTGTCCAGCATTACTTTTGCACAGCACCCACTCATTTGCCGGACTCTTGACTTCAGCTTTGCTGATGCAGGAATCCAGGCAAGAGTCCAGAGGCAGCTCATACAGCAGGCAAGGAACCTCTCGCTGCTGCTGCTGCTGCCCTTCTTCTCCCTTCCCCAAATCTGCTCAAGAGGCCACAGGATCCATAGGAGGAGAGAGAAGTGGTCGGCAGCCACGAGCAGAAGCCAGACCCAGCAGCCCACCTGCTTGAAGCGATGCAGAAACCACCCCATTCCAGCTCTGTACCTTTTGCTCAAACACGGAACGGTTGTAGAATTCATAGAGGGTCTGGGCCAGCTCCCCCTTCCTTCTCCGGAAATGCTTCGCGGGCTGGGATTCTGGGTCAGACAGCTCTTGCAAAAAGCAGCCCTGCACCTGGCAGGAACTCCTGAGGAGGCAAAGACCCATGAGAGGGAAGGAAAGGGCAGCCCAGGCTCCGTCCGTGAAACTCACCAGGGTTGCCAACCTTTTGGAGTCCTTGGCTGCCTTGAGCAACCACATTTTTCTGCAGCTCCTGTGTGGAAGCCACAGACACTGGGGTCCGGATACAGAACGTGCATCCCAGCCTGCAGGCTGCCAACAGGAATGGAAGGCAGAGGGCTCCCCCCTTGCTCTCAGGGCTTGCTGGATCTTCCAGGCTCACCACTTCATGCCTGGGCCAGCGGCTTTGCCAGAGTCTAAATCTGGGAACAGAAGCATGAGCGGAAGATGAGCTCACCTCGTCTGGGTCTGGTGGGACGGGGTGATGTCACCCAGCACCTTGCTCTTCGGAGCTTGCGCAGAGATCGGCCGGGCCGGAAGAGGCGATCTGGGCCGCGTGGGAAGGGCACTCTCGCTCTTCACAGCCGGGCGGGTGCTTCCAAGGGGAGGTGGGACGTTTCTTCTCTCTACCAATCACAAGCCAAAGGTTCAGCACAGGCAGGCAAGGCCCCAAGTGGAAGCACCAGGTCCTTGGTCTGCAGGTTGAGAGCTGCCGCCCAGGGCACATGGCCAAAGAGCTTCACAAGCCCTTTCTGCTCCCCAATCAAGGGTCCGGCAGTGTCAAAACACCTGCAGATGTTGAGCCCATGGCCACCCCCATATCCCGCAAGAGGGTCAGTGAACACCTTGTGCACAGCAGAAGCAGCACTTCTGCCTGCCCTGAACCCTTCAGGTGACCCAGAGGACTTGCACCCTTACGGGAGGCAGAGAAAGCCACGCCCCCTGTCGGGTGTAAAACACAGAGCAGTCAAATACAACATTCCTAGACTGGACATAAAAAGGGGATGGCTGGAGCAGCCAGTCGGAACTTCCTGTTTCCTCCTGGGCTGGGACAAACTTCCTCCACATGTGACTAGAGGTGGGCATGACCTCACCTGTGCAGGTAACAAAACAGCACAGGGGAGGCAGCCATCTCTCTCTGTCTCCATTCCTCAAAGAAGCAACATCTCCTTCCTGAGATGCTCTCTTGGAAAGGAACTAACTCCTTATGGGATAGATTCCAGGTGTATATATTTTGTAACTTGAGTCTGCCTTCTGGGATCCATTTGTGAACAGGATGTGTGAGGAAACTATTTTTTACTTTTATATAAGACTGTGTTGTGTCTATTCTTTTAAGAGGGAATAAAAGGGGATTTACCAGGAAACTTATTTTAGAGGCTTATACAAGCCTGGCAAACCTATCCGCTGTGGAAGTTTAAAGTTTAAAAGGGGAATGTTAAATGATAGAACTTGTTAACACAAGTTGGGACCAGGACTGTGCTAACATTACTTAAAATGAGGATACTTCTAATTATACGACAGTGTGAAGAGGACTGGGGGTGAGGGGAATAGTCCTGCAGATCGTTTTCAAGCTTATGGAGAATGTACTCATGGAGGACACTTCTTCACGGCTCCAGTACGGAGAGCCTCGCAGGCAAAGAGATGTGCAACCCGCCACCTGTGGACACCTGCCCCAAGCAGCACAGGATCGAGCCAGAGATGGCTTCTCACAGGTACCCTGGGGGTGGGGAGTCCAGTCTAGCTGGCTTTCGCTCTTCTCCCTCATACAGAAATGAAGCTTCTTTGCTGCTTCCATTTCCCCTCAAGCTCCCACTTTCCACAAGGCAAAAAAGGTTCTACAGCTGCTGTTTCAGGAAATCTCCCCCTTTGCCCTGCAACCCCCAAAAGGTGTTAAATGGGTGCTGAGGACCCTGCCTGCCTTCACTCCCCTTCCCGAGAAAGACTGAGCGGCCCCAGCCTTTCCTAAGCAGTCCAGGAATTCTCTTTTTGAAAATAGCTTTACGTCTGCACAAAACACTCCCCCACTTCCTTTCCTCCAACCAAACGGAGACCCAAAGCTACAGAGATCTCCGATTTGTGGCCATGGGGTTTGAGGGTGGGAGGACCCTGGAAGCCCCCTCCTCCTACACCCCCCGGCCCCCTTCCAGGGTGAGGGTGGGAGCAGGGCTGCCTCTCTTACCGGCGGTGCCCTTGGGGTCTGCCGCTGCTGCCTTCCTTGCAGAAAGGACCATCTTCTGCTTCAGCCGCTCCAGGAGGCTGTCCATCTCCTCGTCGGAGGTGTCGGATCCCAGCATAGGACTTGCTCTCGGCTCCTGGCTCCGGGCGGTGCCTCCAGACGGCTCCGGGGCACCACTCCTTTCCCCCTTGCTCAAGGGAGAATCGGGGCTGCCCCTGCGAGCGACAGGGCGTGGCAAGCTCCTCCAGGTCCCCTTTGGGGTCTGGCGTGCTCGTCTGGGCTGCTGGGGGTTCCCTGGGGAGCCTTCGGCAAAGACGGAGTCCTCGTCACTGTCGGTCTCGCTGAACACAAGTGGAGGCAGAAACGAGGCAGAAGAAGCAGCCTCCTTTCCAGGCACTTCTTGCACCTGAGCAGATCGCGGCCCTGCAAGGCAGCAAAAAACATTTCCCAGGCGCTTCTTGGGTTAGGGTTAGGGGGCAGATCAATCACTGCATTTAGAGAACATGAGAGTGCCCCAACTCCACTCTTCCTCTGAAGTACTACAAGGCTCTTGGGCTGGGATGTTGCTGGGCATTTTAGTTTGGGCAGAGGGTTGTGGCTGCTTTCCTTTTTTTTTTGATCCTTATTTTAGATTTTGTTGTGATTTGTGTGGGAATTGTTCAGTTTGGTATAATAATAATAATAATAATAATAATAATAATAATAATAATATATTTATACCCCGCCCTTCCCAGTTTAAAAACCGGGCTCAGGGTGGCTAACAGCAAATATAAAACATTGATTAAAATGTGACTATAAAACAGCATAAAACAGCATAGAATACAACATAAAATGCAGCATCAATATCAACAAAATTAAAAAAATTCAGGGGTCATTTTTGGGAGAAAAAACCAAAACCCAGTCAGTAGACATCGAACAATCACCAGGGCCAGCAAGGAGACCAGGGAAGAATTTAAATGTGGGGTCCCAGAAAGGGTTTCTTCATAGAAAAGGGAATAGAGGATCAGGCTAATTCAAATGAAAGGCCAGACAGAATAGCTCTGTCTTACAGGCACTGCGGAAGGAGATCAAGTCCTGCAGGGCCCTAGTCTCGCGGGACAGAGCATTCCACCAGCTCGGAGCCGTCACTGAAAAAGCCCTCGCCCTGGTGGAGGATAGTCTGGCTTCCTTAGGTCCCGGGACCTTTAAGCTTTTAGTTTAGTTTAGCTTATTGCCAAGGTTCTCGACCAGCATACACATATATACATAAAACAATCTAAAATACAATCTAAAATATAAGCAATAAATATCAACCACTTTAACCATTATAAAAATTATTAGATAAAAGAAGGTATCACTACTTGGGAGGGTACAGAAAATGGTAGCAATGGATCATCTTTGGCTCTGTCCTGAAATTTTTGGGCACTACTAACTAGGTCGGCTCAGATTTTTATGGCTCTAGCAGACCTTAAAGTTATTATTATTCATGGACCTTAGGGTCCTCTGGGGGACATACCAGGAGAGGCGGTCCCGTAAGTATGAGTTTTGGATTTTGTAATGTTTTACGTATCGTTTATGACTACTTTTGTTGTGTTGGAATGGCGTACTGTTTTATGTTGTAAGCTGCCCTGAGCATGGTTTGAACTGTGGAAGGGGGGGCACACAAATAAAATCACAGCCATCCCATAAAATCACAGCCATCCCATATTGCCCCAACATAGGGCCCAAATTCCAGCACTCCTGTGGGGCGAAAGGAGGCCACCAACTGCCCCCCAGGTTCAGAGCTCCGCAGGGTCCCCAGGGAGGGAGCAGGCTTCTTGCGTGAGTCGTAAAACACAGCCTGGAGGGAGGGGGAGGGGGAGGAAGGCCATTTCGAAGTGACCCCCCCCACACACACACACCAGGACACTACTCTGCCCCCTGGACAAACACATGGATGACCTGCCTTGGACCAGAACAGCTCAGCCAGCCTCCTCTGACTGGCAGCAGGGTTTTTTCCATTACTACTTGCCTTTTTTGCCAGATCCATATTTGCTTGTGAGGTACCTGAAGAAATCATCCTTGGAATCGTCCAATCTGGGACATAAGAGACGAAGGCAGCAGCGTCAGGAGGCAAACAAGGATGCAGAACAAGTCCGTGGTCTTGTTTGTGAAATATACAGCAAGCCCACAATTTACACAGGGGTTGCATTCCAGGATCGTGCCTGAAGACACAATTTTGTATAGTCCAAACACACACTGGGCTCTTTGGTGGGTGGGGTTGCCATAGTATTTTTTTCCAGATGCCCACCTCCTCTCTATCTCCCTCCCTCCCTAATTTATTTATGCAAGGCAAGGGCATGAAGCTGAACACACACAAGTTAAAGGTGTGTAAGTTGTGGGCTTATGTAATTCAAATAAACATGCCAAGTCAGAGCTCTACTCACTTAAAGGCAGCTGAAACCATTTCCAATTTGAAAAAACCCAACCCTCCCCCCTTTGGCATAACCCACCTGCTCTGTGTCCTTGGAATGCAGCATGATGCAGGTTTGGGGGTCTTCATTCTAGATAGAACTAAGTCAAAACCATGAAAGGGGGAGAAATGTCATTTTTTTTGTTTCCTGAAAGTTGTTCTTCTAAAGCCCACAAAGGTGGCAGCTTAAAAAACTAGTCAGCGTTTAAATGAAACCAGGGACGAAGGAACAAACTGGGTCCACATTCAAGGGGCTCAGATGCCAGCCTAAAGCTGCTCCCAGCAGAAAGACCTCAAAGGAGAGGCTGAACATTCCACTGACATCTGATTTGGCGATTCTTCTGGCTGTTTATATGCAGTGTATTTAAGCAGGCCTCTGGGGCACCCAGGAGGACCCACCAGAGACGGGGCACAGGTTAAACTGTCAGACTCGCTCATCTTTACAGACGTACTCCTCCTCCTCCCATCTGTTGACCCAAAATTAGCCAGAAGCAGATGGCAGGCTGCTGCTGAGGCCCCCCCCCCAAGTCCTACTAAGAAGTTGTGCTATGTTTCAATGTTAGGCGGCATCAATATGCAGGTGGCCTCTGTTACTGAGCTCAAGGGAAAGGGAATCTGCCTGCCTGCCAAAGGGCTTCATCCCAGCAGCTGTGGATCAGAACAGAAGAAACCCTTGGCCAAGAGACTCTGGTCCATGGCAGAAACAGGACTGACAGTCGAGGGCAGAAATGCTTTTCGGTGGGTGAGAAGAGATGCGGACAGTGCAGCCATCTGAAGAAAGCACAAGGCTCCCTGCACCCTGATCAAGCTGGGGACCAGGTTAACCCCTAAGGCAAGAAAAGAACCAATTTTAGTTGAGAGCAAAAGGGTAATAGATGGGGAACCTATCAGTACATAAGAAAAAGTTTCTGGGTTGCTGCAACCCAGAGAATGAGGGTACAGTGGAACCTCGGTTTACGCCTACCTCCGTTTATGAACGCCGCAGACCCGGAAGTATTTACATCCGGGGTCCACGGCACTCGGATGCGCAGAAGCGTACCTTCGACGAGCAAACGCCTTGGTGGAACGGATTGCATTCGCAAACCGAGGTACCACTGTAGCTCCTTCTCCGGGCTTCATCTTGGCTTCTTCTCTTTCCTACACAAGCAGCTTTTTCTGAGGGTTTTTTTTGTGCTATAACTTATCTTTAGACCCACCGAGGAAATTAGCTTTTACTTACAGTTTTCAAACTCGTCATCACTGCCTGAACTCGCTGAGCTGAAAAGCAGACAACAGTAAAAGGAAAGTGGCTAGCCATTGCACAGTCCTATTCTAAATGCACAGAAAGAAGCTTTAATCAAAAGTCTTCACTGCGGTGACATATGGCAAGGAGCACACAATGTTCGGACATTTACAATTTAGAAACACAAAGTGTGGAAACTGAAGTACACATCATGCATGGCCTGGAGAAAGGGGGCAGAGGAAGGTTCTTCTCCCTCTCTCACAACCCTAGGACTCTGGGCCCTCCAAGGAAGCTGAATATTGGAAGATTCAGGAAAGCGCTTCTTCACGCAGCACAAAGTTAAACTCTGGAACTCCCTGCCACAGGAGGATGGCCACCAGCCTAGATGGCTTTAAAAGAGATTGGACAAATTCATGGAGGAGGAGAGGGCTAGCGATGACTCTGAGTCACAATGATTATGCTCTGCCTCCCTTGTTGGAGCAGTGATGCTTCTGAATACCAGTTGCTGGGAGTCACAAATGGGGAGAGGGCTCTTGGGTTCTGCCCAGGGGCTTCCGCCATTGGGGCATCTGGGAGGCCTCTTGGAGAAGGAGGCTGAGCTAGGGGGGCTCTTTGGCCTGGAGTAGCAGCTCTTCTCATGTTTCTGGCGTTCATCTTCAATGCGGAAAGGCAAGAATTACTCCAGGGTTGGCAAACATGTTTCACTCGCAATTCCCTTCAGAAGAGCACCTATATATGTCTCCATGCCACTGAACACTATTAACTTAAAAGATTTAATGGCGGTAGATGTCGATTTGTTTCCATTTCTTTTTCTACTTTTTATTGGGTTTTTGCAGCCTACAGCATCATACACACATCAAATAAGACACCCCATCAAATACGACACCCCAGCCTAACACAGACCATGGAATTTGGTCCATATTTCCAAAAGAAGATCCAAATAACAGAATGAATGCCATCTCTTTTGAGTTCATCTGTACTATTCACTTGTTTAACCCTTTCCATGAGAAGTTGAGCCTCTCTCCTCCTACGCCACGTCAAGGCGTCCCCCCCCCCCTATTTCTATTCTACCGAAGGGGCCGACCTCCCTCGCCGTCTGCCCAGCCAAGGCGTCCTGAGTCCGGGGCGACTTACCTCGCGCTGCTGCTCGGCCGCCGCGCTGCTTCTGCGGAGCCCCCTCGCCGCGCCATGGGGCCGAGAGAGGGAGACGGACGGACGGACGGACGGACGGAGGGTGGGAGGGAGGGCCTTCCAGGGAAGGCAGGGCTCCCCCTCGGCGCCCAGCTCCGGAAGAAGACTGCGGCGAAGGGAGCCTCGGGCGCGTCGCTCGCCTCGCCTCCGCTTTGAATTTCCCGCCTGGGCGCGCGGGGATGACGCACTTCCGGAGTCTCGCCCCGTCGCCCCACGGGCTTCTTCCGGTCCCCCCCCTCGGGAGGCCCACGCTGCCCCGCCGGGCGGAGGGGAGCGGAGAAAGGCCTGCCGGGAGGCGGCCCCTGGGAGCTCTGGCCTTGCCGGGGGTGGACTAGATGGCCCCGGGGACCCCCTCGGAACGGGCTTTCTCCCTCGCTGCTCCATGCATCCGCCTGAGAAGGGGCGAGCGGGTTTGGAAGGGGGCGAGGAGGAGTCCAGAGAAAGTTCTCCCCGTTCCCCCAGCCCAGAGCCCGCTCAACAAGCTCTAGCTTAGGGCCCCACTAAGGAAAAATAGAACATGGATGTACATTTCCAAAATAGAAGATAACAAGCAAATAAAACCTCCATACAGCAACCGTGTTTTGTGTTGTGTAGGCTCCTAGGATGGAGTCATGGGCCTCAAATATCCCTGGTTTGCTCCTTTCTAGATAGAAGGTGCCGACATTCTGCAGGTGCAAATGGCTTGAGATACCGATGAGGTCCATAAATTGCCATGTAGCATATATTCCACAGAAAAAAAACAGCGACCATTTGTTGTGGACACAGGACAGCTGGACATATCAAGGGCCCCGTTACCTTCAGGAGCTGAGGGCTTCATCCAACCTCAATCGGGCCCTGGTTGTGTCTCTCCCCCCCCCCCCCGCAATGGGAATTCCCACATTTTAAAATGGTTTACATTTTATTGTTGTACACCACCCTGTTGTTTGATGGCAGGGCAAAATAGAAATACATTGCATAAATTTTAAAAAAGGAAGCCGGTCTCTTGGCTGCCTTGTTCTCACATCCTTCAGTTTGCTTCGATGGGTGTTTGGCTCTTGAGCTGACTGCTTGCCCCTGCCGATCCTCAAGAAGCCTTCCTTGAGGTTCAAGGGACATCCGGAGGGGCGGGGAGTCTGGCATTTCTTTTTACTGTGGGGGGTACTTCCTTGTAGAAATGGGCATGGCCTGAGCCCCACCCCCAAATGCATAGGATAACTCTCTTGGCAAAAGATAGACCATCGCTTAGACGTTTATTTTTTTCCTTAACAAGTGGAAATGTGGGAGTTGTGTTTGGTGTAACATTGTGCCCAGTCCTTCCAGACCTCCTATGCACTCGCCTCTCCTGTAGGGCAGTCTAGGTCTGCTGCTCTGCTCCTTTCCATCGGATGGCCAAGACACCTCTCAGCCGGCTCTAGTCAGGGCTTGGGCCCTGGTCGCTTCTTCATGGCCCCTCCAGCGGGGATGGAGGTGTCCCTTCAGTGCAGAAACCAACCCCTGTCAAGACCACCAGAGAGGCCAGGCCAACTTCTCAGGGACATGCCAGGGGGGAAGCAGGAGACCCTCTCCAGTCCTGGAGTCTGTTGCTTCCCTCATCCATAGCTGTGGGGGCTGCTGGGGTTCATGGGGGCCGATTCCTGACGTCCCAACTGGCCCTTCAGAAGCCAGAGCCGATGGTTCAGGTTTTGCACTTGGCAGGTGCCCAAGGCGCAGCCGACACGCACCAGCTGCGCACGGTGCAGGCGGGGGGCTGCATGGCGCTTTAGACGGGGGGCTGGAGTCCACGGGAGCCAGTGGAGGGGGCGGCTGCCAGGTTGCTGGGGATCCAGTCTGTGCCTGGGGAGGACGGAGAGGGGGAGCCGGCTTCCTGCCGTCACCATGGGAGGCTTCCAGGCGGGCCACATCCTGGCTGTCTTGTCCAAAAGCTCTTCTGCCATAGGCCCCTTCTGCAGCCAGGCTGGTAGGTGGCTTCTGGCCAAGGGCTTCCTGCAACGAGAGGATGGAAGAGGTGCCATGAGGCTCCAGCTGGCAGCAGGAGGGAAAGAGGCATGTTGGAGCAGGAGCACAACTACTTGCAGGAGCAGGGCTCACAGAGCAGCCACAGCCTGTTTACGGGATGTGGAGGAGGGAGGGAGATCAAAGCCTCCTTTTCCCCACCTGCCTGTGTGGTCCCTGGGGGTGCAGGGGCCACACCTACTTTTGCACTGCCCAGGCCCAGAGCCTGGTTCATGGAATGTGGCTTGAAACGGTTTGGCTGCCCTTGCCCCAAACCTGCACTCACCATTCTTTCTCATGGAGGAGCACTCGTCCCAGGTGAGTCTGCCTCTCAGGTGGGATGGTCCAGGCAGGGTGTACAAGGCAGCCTCTCGGGGAGAGAAACCTGTGGGGTGCCACTGGGCCCAATTCAAAGTACTGTACTCGTGGTTACCTTCCAACCCCTGAACAGCTTGTCCGATGCTCACCTGGAGGCACGCATGGGCATCTCCAGGAACTGGCCAGCCCTGAAAGTGAGCAGGGAAGACCCCACTGCCAGAGCCTCCCCTCAGGTCCATCAGGTTGGCACTGGACCTGGGAGACAGGGTCAGAGAAGGGCAAGCCTCACACCCCAGGTGAATCTTCCTATAGCCCAAAGGAATCTCCATCTCCACAACCTCAAATGTGGTCTGGTGGCCCAGTGGCCACTGAGTTTCAGGGCTCTGGGTGGGGACCCCCCTCCATCCAAACAGCAGCAGGAATAAGGCCCTTTGGGACATGCACTTTATTTTTAGAATGGGCTGCCTGAGAAAGACCTTTTTGTCTCCAATGTCATAGACAAGAAAGCCAAAGTGTTCCCTCCTAAAGTCCACTTTGCTGAGTGTGACTCACTCTCAAGAATCCAGGCAGAGGACAACAATCTTGGGTTTCTTTCTTGGAGAAAATCTTGTGAGGTCTGGTACTGAGGGAGTCAGAAAATATGACTTGGCCTTTGTGTGCGGAGCTTGTGCAGAGTGTGTGACTATGGGCACCCTTGCTGTGTGTGTGTGTGTGTGTGTGTGTGTGCATACGTGCACATGTGTACGTTCGTATAGCTGTGACTTGTGTCCCCTTCTCCCTGCTGTGTCCTTTTATGGCCAATAGACATGCTGACTTCCCAGGCCATTGGAGATGGTTGCCATTCTCAGAGACAAATGCGGCTCTTCCACTCACTCCCATTAAAAAACTTAATGTTCTGTATTTGGTTTTCTCTCAGAAGTCTTTACTGTAATAGGAAGCCACTTTTTAAAGGGCTCCCCCCCCAATTCTTCATGGGAGGATTCTCTCTGTGGGGGACCCAGATCCTGAATGAGATCGTGGGAGAGGAGAAGCAGGGGCAGAGCCCCCCTTTGGGTGGGGAGATGAGCTCCCACAGGTCCCCATGCCCAAATCCTGTTGGGAACCTTGGAAGCTGCCAAATTCCAAATCAGACCCCTGCTCCATCTGGTTCAGTACTGTCCGCACTGACTGGCAGCAGCTCTCCAGGCAGGGTTTTAGGCAAGGAACATGCGCAGCCCTAGTTGCGCCATTGCGGATTGGACCTGGGCCCTGCATGTGGAGCTGGTGCTCTGTCCCTTAACTATGGCCCTTCTCATATCAACGGGGCAAAAAGTCAGATGGGGCAGAAGGAATATTTAACACATTTAAATGACGCAACATTTAATTGCTTGGAATTGGTAGACTTCAACCTCGGCTTTTGCTTTTGACAGGCGCTTGTTAAAAGCTCAACTCTTGGCCTTCGTAACTGATCAGAGACAGACCTGCCTACCTGGCCATCCACCTAGGAAGAAACAGCTTCCTTGGCGGTGGTTCCAGGAAGGGCAGCCCCCCACCTCTGTGGCAGGACACAGCAGGGGGGGGTCATCTCTTGAGGGCCATGCTCTGCACCAGCCGTGAAGAGACTCGTGAGCTGAACCCAGAAGCTCCCTCTAACAGCAGTCCCTCCTCGAGGCCAGGCCTGGAGACGCATGACGGGCAGCATGTCTCTCTGGGTGGCTGCAACCATCTCTTCCAGACCACAAGAGAAACTATGTGTAACCTGGCCCTGACGCAACCAGCTCAGCCACCTTTTCCATTGGGGGGGGGGGAGAGGAGAGAGCATGTGTCAGGTTGGGGCATGGAGAAGGATGTCAGCTTCCTTCCACCAGGGAAGAGGAACTGGTCTGGAGGAGGGAAGGAGGAGGGAGAGACTGGGAGATGGCCAGAGGGAATGAGCAGGGCGGGAGGGGGGAGGAGCCCATGCAAGGCAAGGGAGCTATACCTGCCACAGGACACGTACGCTTGGCAGGCAGGCAGGCAGGCAGGCAGCAGGGAGGGAGCAGGGAGGGAGCAGAGGCCAGCTGCATCAAAGGCCTGCAGCCCACACACAGTCTCTCTCCAAACTGTCACCACAGTTTCAGGTAACAGGACAGGAGGAGCTGCCTCTCACCTCCACAAGTGAGGGCGCCTGGCACAACTGCAGGTGGGTAGGTGGGTGTGGTGACTGCCTGGCTCTGCAGAGGCCGTGGTCCTCTGGCCTGTGGTGTGTGTATGAGAGAGAGAGAGAGAGAGAGAGAGAGAGAGAGAGAGAGAGAGAGAGAGAGAGAGAGAGAGAGAGAGAGAGAGAGAGAGAGAGAGAGGTGTTTGCTTCTGCAAATGCAGCCTAGCATTGCACCAGCTTTTTGAGCTGGCACATCACACAACCGGGGCTTCTGTTCGGTTTGGGAGCCACTAAGACCCTGAGATCGTTTCTGCCCACTTGGGCTCCCCATCCTATACTTGTGCCTGATTCTTTGCACAGAGGTGGTTTTAGGGTAGCACAACTGGTTCTGCCCCACTGGGTGTTGGCGCCACAGGGGGTCCCGCAACAATGATGTAGAATGGAGCAGGAGAGACAGGGGTCGCCAAATTTATTGTTGCACCACTGAAATTTGAGAGCCCAGGACTCTACATGCAGGACTCTACATTTATCACTGTAGGTTTTCATTCTGTTGGTTTCAGCCCAGTCTTCCAGCCTGTCAAGATATTTGGAACCTTTTCTGAGGTCCTCATTCCCTTCCCAGCTTGGCATCAGCATCCGCCAGGCTCCAAGGCTCCAAGGAATCTAAAGCAATGCTGAGCCGGACAGTGTCCCTTGGCACTCAGCTCAAGACCTCCCTGTCGGCCAACACAGAGCCACCAGTCGTGGGCACTCAGTGGGCACAGCTGCTCAGCCTGTTTTAGATCCACCTCAAAGGAGTGTTGTCCAGCCTCTATTTTACCTACTTGTCAACAAGATAACATGGGAGACTTTGTCAAATGTTTTGCTGAAATCAAGATATACCATGTTCATTGTAGATAAAGCAACTAGACTAGTCACTCTAGACAAAATTACAGGAGGAAAGGTTAGTCTTGCAAGCCATACAGTTGTTCGACCCATTCTGGCTCCTAGTCAGCAATGCTTTATTTTCTAGATGGCCACAGACTGACCTCTTACTCATCTTGTATTGACCATTCAGTAGTTTTTAGAGACACTCCCCTCTCCCCTTTTGAAGACCGAGACAACATTTGCCCACCTCCACACATAAACACCCATACATTCTTTACACACACAGGGTGTGGGGGGGGGGGCAAAGCAGCACCTCTTGCCATTTGCTTGAAAAGGAAAAATGTCGCAAGAGCTGATGCAACAGCCGGAAGCCTGTAGGGGAGCCACAAACCTAAGCCAAGAATCATAATTTGCACTTCCCAGTAGGTGCCTCAATAAAAGTTTGTCTTTCAATTGGGAAGACTCCAGTTCCAATCTCTGCTTGGTTGTGCTGACCCCGAACCAGTCTCTCACCCTTAGGCTGTTCTGCTTCACAGGACTGTTGGGACGATGTGGGTCTCCCTAGAGCAGGGGTCAGCAACCTTTTTCAGCCGTGGGCCGGTCCACCATCCCTAAGACCATGTGGTGGGCCGGACTATTATTTTTTGGGGGGAGGGGATGAACGAATTCCTATGCCCCACAAATAACCCAGAGATGCATTTTAAAGAAAAGGACCCATTATACTCATGTAAAAACACGCTGATCCCCGGACCGTCTGTGGGCCGGATTAAAAAGGCGATTGGGCCGCATCCTGCCCAAGGGCCTGAGGTTGCCTACCCCTGCCCTAGAGGAAGGGCAGGTGGGGCTGTAATTCATTCCCCATCCTTTGCATAGGAAGCAGCCTCTGCTCTGCCACTGAGGGCTGGGTAAACAGGGCAGGAGGTGCTTGTGGGGACCACGGCCTTCTCTTGCTTAGGAAGCTGTTCCGCTTGCCCTTCATGGAAGCCTTGCTTGCTTTCCCATCTCCAGGCTCCCAAGTGCTGCATGGTGGAGGGGAGGAAGGGTTCGGATGGGCTCCCATTCATCTCCTGGGCTTCCACCTGCTGCTCCTCACCCCCTTTAGCACTGGAACAGGGGCTATAGGGACCAGAGAAGATGCTGGCATCCTGCCCAGCTGTGGTCCCAAGCAATGAGCTGGATGCCTCCACCCCCTGGCTCACAGACAAAGGAGGGAGCATGACACAGAAGTCAGCCCCCCCCCCCCAATGCCTTGCCACCTACCCCCATCCTCTGAGCAGAACTAGTGGGCTGCAGTGGTCAAAGGTCTACAGGGTCTCCCCACCCCCCACTATGTCAACATACTTCCTGGAGCTGTATTTTCAACAGCAGCAGAAGAGCCTTGGGGAGTCCCACCAGCCCTTGGCTGAAAACCCTCCATCCTTCTCTGCAGGGACCAGTAGCCTGCCCACTTGCCTCGAGTGGAGGAACTCCTCCCTACTCAGTGGGAGAGCCAACAGCTTAGTCCACAGCGCAGCCAGGAGCATGCCCAGCTCTGCTCCAAGCTCTGCTGAGCCCCAACGATGCCCGTTGAACCCTGGCCTGTCCTTCCGCTGCCTTGGCTCAGGGGCAGCTCAGGTTCAGGTTCACTTCCCCCCAGCCATCCGATGGTCAGGTGATGAGCCAGACATCCAGCCCGGAGTGCCTGACCACCCCCTTCGGCCTGAACCCTCACCCACTCAGCCGCACCCGCTCCCTGCCGGGCTGACAGAAATGCTCTGACAGCCCAGATGCTTGGAGTTGAAGCACCCAAGGGTGCCAAGTCATGCCACACTCACATGCCCCCATGCAGTTGCCAGCTGTGCAGTCAGCAACTTCTGAGGACCTATACACTAATTGTTGTTGTTGTTTAGTCGTTTAGTCGTGTCCGACTCTTCGTGACCCCATGGACCATAGCACGCCAGGCACTCCTGTCTTGCACTGCCTCCCGCAGTTTGGTCAAACTCATGTTCGTAGCTTCGAGAACACTGTCCAACCATCTCGTCCTCTGTCGTCCCCTTCTCCTAGTGCCCTCAATCTTTCCCAACATCAGGGTCTTTTCCAAGGATTCTTCTCTTCTCATGAGGTGGCCAAAGGATTGGAGCCTCAGCTTCACGATCTGTCCTTCCAGGGATCACTAATAGCAGGGATCAATTCTCTCTCTCTCTCTCTCTCTCTCTCTCTCTCTCTCTCTCTCTCTCTCTCTCTCTCTCTCCCCTGCAATTGTGTTAAGGCCCAGCTGGCCCAAACCTATTTTCTCTGTCATGTGCCCCCTCCCTGCATAATTCTCGTTTGCACACCCACCCCCTTTTCACAGAGAAAATCAGTATAGAGCTGGGCTTGCTTCGTCAAGCCGCCCTCTCTCTTAGCAGGCAGGCTTTTTCACACTTGTATATAGAATTTATTTAACAACATTTATATACCGCTTCATTGTAAATGGAACCCCTAGGCAAGTGTGTGCATGTGTCTGCTTCTATGTGCGCTTTGTGTTTGTGTGCCCCAGTGCCAGGCCCCGCAATGAAATGGGGCTGAGCAGGCGGGCCTCTATCGGGGCAGGGCTCTGGTCACCTCCCGGCCTCATTTCAGGCACCCAGACACCCACCCCATCCCACCCCACGGCTGCCGACCTTCGCCCTCCCTGGAGGGGACGATGCAGGAGGAGAGTTCTCCGACGGGCGGACGGACAGGGACTCACCTGGGCGACAGCGGCGAGATGCGCCCCGATGGCGCGGGCGAGGCGGACTCGGCGCCCGGCAGGTGAAAGAGCAGCGGGAGGAGCGGGAGGAGGAGGAGGCGACCGCGGCTGATGCAAGCGGGCTCCCGGCGCAGCAGCTGGCGCTTCATGGCGGCGGAGAGGGCTGAGGGGCGCGAGGTCCCGGTGAGGGGCGCTGCCTCGCAGGGGAGCCGCTTGGCTCCAGTGCCGTAGTCGAATGCAATGCTGGCTGGTGGAGCTCGGGCTGCCCGTTCCTTCGGAGAGGTGAGAGTTCCCCGGGAATCCTGGACGGTGAGCTGGACGGCGCGCTGGCTCTCCTCCTGGACGGCTCCGGGAGCCTTCGGGACATATATCCCGCAGCAGCAGCAAACTGCCTCCCTGCGCCGCCTGAGCCAGCTTAAATACCAGCCTCCTGGCCCCTGGGCGCTGCCTCTGGAGGCTCCTTCCGCGACGGGGCGGGGCATCCAAGACCGCCACTGACTGGCTGGGGCTGCCCGGGAGAACGGGATGGCCGTCCAGGGTCACACCTCCCCAGAGCTCCCACGGGCCGCCTTGGTCTCTCTGCGCTGACGACCCCCTCCCCGCCGCGGGGACGAGGGGAGGCGGAGAAACCGGGGAGAGTCTCCCGTCGAGTGCGCCTTCGGGTTTCCTGCCTTCCTGGGTGAATTCGCACCGAGGTTCCTGGCAAAGAATTGGAAGAATGAAGAAATGCCAACTGTGGATGAATGGCAGAAGAAGCTGATAGAATATATGGAACTGTCTGAATTGACGGGGAGACTTCGGGATCGGAGTGAAGAAGCAGCGGAAGAAGATTGGAAGAAATTTAAAATTTATTTGAAAAATAAGCGTCTAATAGATTGAACCAAAGGAAGTGAGGGAGATACAAAGAGGTTGTAGATAATACAAGGGTGTGAAATATGTATTGAAAGAAGATAAGGATAAATTAATTAAGAAGTAGATATCGATCGAGTTTATATGGATAAGATATAAAAGATATAGCAATAAGGTAATATTGAAGTAATAATTAGAGTTTATATAAGATTTAGAATTTACTAAGCATGAAATGTAAAGAATCGCAGTAGAAGGGGGAAAGAGGAAGTCAATAGATTAGAAATAAGGGTTATAAATTAGAATTTTGGTTTTCTGCATTTTTGTATTTTTTGTATTTTGCATTTTTTGTGTTCTGTATTTCTTTTTTTGTGTTTTGTATTTTTGTATGTTTTTGTTGTTTAAAAAAAATCTTTAATAAATACATTTTTTTTTAAAAAAAAGAATTCGCACCGAGGTTCTGGCCTGCAGGGTCTGCGCCGCCCACTAGGGGGCGCCTGGACTCCAGGGCTGGCCAGAGATTTGGTCGCCTAGTACGAAGAGACAAGCCGCAACGGAGGGACTCCTGGCGGGGGGGGGGGGTCCTGCGCGGCTCCTTCATCCTCGCTGGAAGCCCCTCTGCGCAGGCAGGGAGGCGCCCCGCTCCCCACCCCAGACTTAGTGGCCAGGCCTGCCCCTTTGGACTGGTCCCCGCCCCATCCGCAAAGCACACCTGTCTGCCTGCCCCACACCTGAGGCCATGTTTCAAAGGGGGGTCGGGGTGGGGCAGATTGGGAGTCTTGCTGGCGCTTTGAATTGAGATCGGGCAAGGGAAAGGGGGCGAAGCTGCTCCCCCCCCCGCCCAAAGCAGGGCTTGCGATCACCGTGAAGCAGCTGGCAAAGAAGAACTGGATCCTCGCCCTCCTGTCAGAGGGTGGGAGGGCTGAAGATTCAGGCCACGGTCAGATCCAGCTCCCCCCCCCCCTGGTTCTGTGTATATTCTACTTTGCAAATGAAAACTAGCCTGGCTCTCCTGGTCTCATCAGCGTTAAAAGAATGATGTCTTTGCAATTTGTGACCTATCCATTTTTAAATCACTTGGGAGGCTTTTCAACTAAGTGTCCTCTCAGCAGCTCAATCCAGGGATCCAGAGTTATCTTTAAGAGGATCTCCAAAATTAGGTTAACAGGAGCTCTGCTTGAGCACAGAATGACCCCTGGGGACTGGCAGATCCAGGGCAGGATTCCTGCCAAGGAGGCCAACTCCAAACACCCACACCCACACCCACCGTGGGCACAGGAGAGGTGGGCAGCTTCAATACACAGAATGGGGCAGCGTTAATAATAATATTATTATTAGCCTACTGCCTGTCTGGCCAAGGACTGGGGTGGGGATGTTAAATTCCCCCAGGGAGAGGAATTAGGATGAGAAGCCAGGAGGCAGAGGGGGGAAGGGAGGGAAGCAACTGTCCGCAAGGCCCAGCAATCTCATCATCTGAAGCCTGAAACCAGCAGTTCCTAGGCATTTTTCAGCCCCCCCCCCGGTTCCATAAACTTATTCCTGTTGCCCCCTACCCTGTCCTACAAAAAGCAATATTCAGAATAGTGGTTTGCATGACTCACTAAGGAGGAGAACAACACAACAGAATTCAAAACAGCAGTCAATTGCACATTTACTCAAAATCCAATTAAAGTTACGTAGTTTAAATAATTTGACAAAACTGATGAACTTGATCCAGTGATAGATGCTTCTCAAAGCTTGGTGGTCATTTATACCTCCAGCCCCCCCCATCACCCCCTGGGGAATCCCAGGTGGTGGTACCAACCACTCTGGGAACCCCTGGGCTAATCTCATTTCTTCTGCCTTTTTTCCAGGTTCAGAGTCTTTTCTCTCTTCCTTTCTGTGCGAAAGAGAAATTAAGGAGAACCAGAAACCAACAGGAGGCAAAAGGAGGACATTTCGACACCCTGTGGTCAAGAGGGTGATCATCCTGCACGTGTGGGCGTCTTGTGGCTTCTGTTTTTTAAACCACCCTTAAGAAGACAGTTATGCTTCCCCCTTTGCCTCAGAAGACCTGGTGATCCCATTTGGGGGGGCACCCACAAACCCTATGAGGTGTCTCAGTGCCTCCTTACCAGAGTCAGGTACTGGCGGGGGGGGGGAGCGGAGCCGGAGTCTGACTCAGAGAAGAGGCAGGGGAGCTGCAGAGCAGGAGGGGGTAGCACTGGAGGAAGAGGCAGGTCAGGCAAAGGAGGGGCCCGGGGCTTCCCCACCCTCTCCTGCCCCCCACTGTCTCCCAGAACCAGCGGGAAGGGCAGAGGCAGCTTCCAGGCAAGCAGAGTTGGGGGGAGATACATCAGCAGGTGGAGGGGGAATGGCTTCTGCTGCCGCCAATGAAGGATGTCGAGAAAATAATTTGTTGGAATCAAACAAGAGTGGCTGCGATAACCCAGTCAGATGGGGGGAGGAATAATAATAATAATAATAATAATAATAATAATAATAATAATAATCTCCAGAGTGAGGTATAGCTGCCTAGACACTAGGCTGGTTTGCGTGGGGATTCAGAGCAGTGGAAAATGCTGTGTCAGCTTTGACAATAAAGAGTCAACTATCTGCCATGTGCATTCCTTTGGCTGGTGTCAGAGGGCCTGATGTGGCTACTCTAGAGTAACGACTCCAGCATGGTCTTTTTAGGCTTTTATTAAGTGCTGATTATTTACAGTGGTCAGAGCGGTTAATATACATCCTTAAGGTGAGGTGTCAGAATCTCCGAATGGCGATTGGCGCGTTTTCCTCCAGCATAGAAGCTTTGGAAGAACCAACCTCTTCCCCCTACGTTTGCGTCGCAATTCGGGAGTTGGGGGGATTGGCCTCCCCCCCCCCCGTGCGCCCAACTTCCTGTCCCACCTGAGGCATGGGCTCCACAACCTTGCCTGAGCCTCGGACACCACTTCCTGACTCTCCGCTGGAGGCAGAGCTCTCCTTGCTCTCTCCAGCGCTTGGGGATGGGCTGGAACTTAAGATGGGAGGGACTTCCCTGTATCCCTTGTCCCTCACAGCTGGGAAGGGCTCTTGACACCCAGGGATCTTCTGCATCTTTGCAGAAGCTTACGAGAAGCTTGGCCTATCACTCAACATCCAAAAAACCAAAGTGCTGCACCAACAAGTACAAAATAACCCCTCTGCAGCGCCACAAATCCAACACAATGGTGTAACATTGGAAAATGTCAATCACTTCCCCTACCTGGGCAGTTGTCTTTCCACAAGGCCCAACATTGATGCCGAAATCCAGCATCGCCTGAGCTCTGCGAGTGTGGCTTTCTCCTGATTGGAGTGCAGAAGGTTTGAGGACCGGGACATTCGCAGGGAAACAAAAATGCTTGTTTACAAAGCTATTGTACTACCAACCTTGCTATATGCTTGTGAAAGATGGACCACTTATAAACGCCATCTCCAACTCCTTGAAAGATTCCATCAATGGTGTCTCGGAAAATGTTTACACGTCACTTAGGAAGACAGGTGAACTAATATCAGTGTACTGGAAGAAGCAAAGATCACCAGTGTTGAAGCAATGATTATTCAACATCAACTTTGTTGGACTGGTCATGTTGTGCGGATGCCTGATGATCGTCTTCCGAAGCAACTACTATATTCCGAACTTAAAAATGGAAAGCGTAATGCTGGTGGTCAACAAAAGAGGTTTAAAGACTGTCTCAAGGCAAATCTAAAAAAATGTAGTATAAATACTGACAATTGGGAAACACTGGCCTGCGAGTGCTCCAGTTGGAGAACAGCCTTTACCAAAAGTATCACGGGCTTTGAAGATACTCGAACTCAGGATGGAAGGGAGAAACATGCTAAGAGGAAGGCAAATCCACACCGTGATCAACTCCCACCCGGAAACCAATGTCCCCGCTGTGGAAGGATGTGTGGATCCAGAATTGGCCTCCACAGTCACTTACGGACTCATTGTTAAAGCCATGTTTGTGGAAGACAATCTTACTCAGCTACGAGGGATCGCCAAAGAAGAAGAAGTAGGAGATGATCCCGGGGCAAGACTGGATTGTAGAATCCTAGAATTGTAGAGTTGGAAGGGACCTCAAGGGTCATCCAGTCCAATCCCCTGCAATGCAGGATGTCTCTGAACTGTAAGGCTCCTGGGGCAGGGACCTTTCCTTTGTGCTGTCCTTCTATAGGTTACGGTTGGTGCTTTAGAGTTAAAATCAGAAAGACCAAGCATGGGCATAGCCAGGACGTATGTTGGGGTGGCAGGCTTTATGTTGGGGGGTGGAGCAGAACCAAGGCATCTGTGACATAATTGGTCAGTTAGTATTTTTATTTACAGTGGTACCTCGGTTTATGAACACAATTGGTTCCGGAAGTCTGTTCATAAACTGAAGCGAACTTTCCAATTTAAAGTAATGGAAAGTGGATTAATCTGTTCCAGACGGTCCACGGAGTACTCAACCTGAAGCGTACTTAACCCGAAGCATGGGTGTAATTGGTTCCGGAAGTCTGTCATAAACTGAAGCGTTCATAAACTGAAGTGAACTTTCCCATTGAAAGTAATAGAAAGTGAATTAATCCGTTCCAGATGGGTCGACGGCGTTTGTAAACCGAAAATTCGTAAACCGAGGTGTTCATAAACCGAGGTTCCACTGTACTTGATTTAGGGGGGCAGCTGCCCCTCCCTGCCCCCCCCCGGCTGTGCCCATGGACCAAGGGCAGTAGCAGTCTCCAAGAGAAGGGAGAGCTGGTACTGTGGGCATCTGTGTGTGGGTGCTTCTTCCACCACCTGGACACCAAGAGCCCCCACTGGTGAAGTGGGGTGTGTGTGTCAGGGTCTAGATTTGAAGGTGCTACGAGATCTGGCTTGCGGTGTGTGTGTGTGTGGGGGGTTTCCATTCAGGTAATGCTAGGGTCAGACAGGCAGCAAGCAAAGCCCAGGAGGGATCTGGCCCTGAGCCACATTTCTAGAAGTGGAGGCGGAGGCTGCCTGGCACCCACAGACCAGGGACCTGATCCTGGCTGGCATTGTGAGTCTTCTGAAGGAGCAGGTGGCAGGAATCCACTCTGGGCTCCTGAAAGCTGTCCTGGTCAGCCAAATGGCTTTCTCAGACTCTGCTCTGGATTGAAGGGACTCAGACTCCCCGAGGAAGGGAGGATTTGCCAAGGAAGCGTCTCATTGGCAGAGGGGCCCCACCTCCAGCATCTGCCCCTGTACAAGTGTATAGTTCTCTCCGGTCAAGAGAGGGCATTGCAGCTGCCCTCATCCAGAACAGGAGCAAGAGGGAGGGAGAAGAGGTGTGTGATGTCTAGATCTGGTCCTTCTTACTGCAAACAGCATGGAATGCAATGTGAACCTTTTAGACAGTGCCGCCCGAAAGCCTGGAAATCTTTAGAAACGATTACCCATAATTTCCCCTGTTGGTATAGGAAACCTGGGCCAATTTCATGACTCACAGACTCAGAGGCCAATAAAAGAGGACCCCCCCCCCAAAGTTTCTGTATTGTTTCATGCAAGCAGGTTGCAGCAAAATTGCAGGAAGTCAGGCTCTTCTCCAAAAGTTTCACTTCTTCAGAATCGCCAAATAATGTGTTTGCTTTTTTAAAACAAATGGACTTGTGAGGTCCAAGCTTGTGGCTGAACTGGGGGGTCACAGGCTAGACAGAGCATGGACCACACTTGAGCAGACTGCAAGCAAGTTTGTGGACAGCAAGCCAGCCCAACACACCTCAGCCTTGGCTTTCAGGTCCTTGAAGGTGGATGCTTGTGGTCCAGGAGGAAGAGGCTGAAGGCCGAGTTATAGGTTTCCTTTTGCAAGGAAGATGAAACATGTGTTTCCCTTGCGCAAGACTCCATCTTTATTCCCGTTATCAGAGACTGGAGAAGTCACTAGATGGTGCAGCCCATCTCCCTCATGCAACGCTGGAGACATCCATCTGCCTATGGGGTGGGAAGGTCAGCCATGGGTCCCAGGGGGCAGGTGGGAGAAGGAAGAACTCCTTGGGCAGAAGGGGATGCAGGGGTGCCAGGAGGATGGGGCCAGCCCCATGGGGTCTCCCTGTGCCTGCTGGCCTGGAGGCTCTTCAAGGACCCTGCCATGCCCATGACCAGAGGGTGACACCTCAGGCCTTTTCCCTAGCCATCTCACTCACTCATTCTTGCTCAAAGCAGAGAAAGGCTTCGTTTCTCCAAGTCAAGGGGGGCTTGAACCTTCTTTGGCTACACGCCAGCAACAATTCCCGTGGTTTGAGCTGGGAGAGAAGCGTGTGAGCTTGGGAAGGCCTTCCTTGCAGAAAACCCACCGCGAGCTCCCATGTTTGGGAGGCAGGATGAAGCCAAGTCTGGGCTGTACAGGCCTGGGATGAATACATGCTGGGAGGTCCCTGTCCTTTGGCCCTCATCTGGCCAACCAAGTAGGGGTTGCTTTCCTGTCCAGCTTCTCTGCACCCTCCAGGCCCAGACGCAGGTATGGTCACCCTCAGCCCAGGCCTGTTCTGGCAAATGGTCTGCAGAAGGAGAACCTTTTCCTGGCCTTTGGTGGGACTAGATGCGGCCTGGGTCATGTCCATAGGATGTGGAGAGGAAACAACATGCATACCTTTTGTTTCGCAGTGTTTCTTAACTGTTGTTGACACCAGAGCACCCAAATGTAATGATCCTGGCACTCGCTCTGTGTCTTAATCATCTTGCAGCTGTTGCCAGAGGATAATCTTCCTGTTAATACCAGACAGGGCACCCCAGTTGCCAGCTTTCAAATATGAGGCTGACTCATATTTGTACCATCCATATTCTGGGATTTGTAGCATCTGACAAGCTGCATTAGAACTGCCTCGCTGCATCAGATCGGCTAATGCCCACATTCGGACCCTTCCAAGCCCAGTCCAAAGGGCTCCATATGGCTCAGGGCCCCAATACCTTCTGGAATGCCTCTCCAAATAGGAATGTATCTGAATGTCTAAATCTTCATCGGAGGCCCCACTACTTGTATTTTTAATATTTTGTTGGAAGCCAGCCAGAGTGGCTGGGGAATATATTATTATTATTATTATTATTATTATTATTATTAGAGAAGAGAAGGACCTTCTCAGTCATGCCTCCTGCCTGTTTGATGCTCTCCCCGGTGAGGGCCACCTGGCACCGACGCTGACATATTTTTGGTGTCAGGTAAAAAGTTACATCCCCCCCCCCCGGCTGATGATGATCTTTCTGCTGTTGGTGTGCTGCGAAAACTTCCTGCGGCTGTTATGGTTTGTTTGTTTGAGTATATAAGCGGCGACTCATTTTAGTAAGATTCTCCTAATCTAGGCTGACCTTTAGTCCAACAGTTGAGGGTGCCTCACCTGGGACTCAGGTGAAGTCAGTGGGGTTTGCTGCACCCCAGAGCACCTGCCCTGACTAGTCCAGGCACCCCCAAACTTCTGCCCTCCAGATGTTTTGGACTACAATTCCCATCTTCCCCGACTACTGGTCCTGTTAACTAGGGATCATGGGAGTTGTAGGCCAAAACATCTGGAGGGCCGCAGTTTGGGGACGCCTGGACTAGTCTAACAAAGCCTCTCCGTCTCCCAGGGGGATCTCATAGAAAGGAGCAGGCGTCGCCAACCTCTCAAGACTTTCTTTTGTCTGGCAGCTGGTTCTCTTCCAGCTGGATTGTGTGCAGAATGCAAGAAGGATTTGCAGCCAGCTCACCTGCCTCCTACCCCTTAAGCTGACAACACTGGGAGGCATCAAAGAACAGTGGCTGACTCAGAGTTGGTAGAAGCGGCGAGGCTGGGAGCACAATCTTGCCTGCCCTTCGTTCCTCTAAATCTGGCAACTAGTCACCCTCCAGGAAGGGATCTGAAAGTGATCCAGGCTCCGGAAGGCGGCTGGCAAAAACGGAGACCCTCGGTTTAGCCTTCTACCTTGCATATGTTGCATTCTGGAAAGGAGACACATTTAAAGCCTCGTAGTGTCGACACACATTTAGTCTTCCTCACCCACTGCTAACACTTCTGCATGGGATACTTTTTATTGATCCTGGACTTCTCTTTTGCAAGTCAGAGAGGATTTTAGGACAAAGCGTTATAAGGCAACACCTGGAAAGGAAAGGTACATTGAGCTTTATGCCCCTCGCCCAGGACAATACTGGCTTTCCCAGGCACTTCTGATCTCATTTAATTTGATTATGTACAAGGTTAAAGGCTAACTTTCTGGGGAGAGGGGGGTCCTGGGGGATGTGCAAGTCCAGGTGCCCGACAGAAGACAGGCCAGCAGAAAGGCCAGAGGGCCTGGGGGAGGCCCTACGAGGCTACAGAACTTGTGCTGGCTGAAGAGGAGGTCACTTCAAGCCCAGCCGCCAAGCCCTGTTGCGGGCCTCTAAATTGGTGGATCCTTGGGAAGACTGAAACATTTGTCCTAATCCTGGCTCTCAAATGGCTACTGGTCCCGAGGGCCAGGCTCTGCCTCCCCAGTCAGAGGCAGCTGGGCTTCTGGTCACAAGGAGCTGGAGACCCCAGGAGGGGAGAGTTGCTGCTGCTTGTGGGTCCTCCATTGGGGCATCTGGTTGGCATTGTGAGAACAGGATGCTGGCCTAGATGGGCTCCGTTGGGCCTGATCCAGCAGCCAGGCTCTTCTCATGTTCCTGACAACTTAGGGAAAAGGCCCATTTTAAAGTTCCGTGGTGAGGACTGAGGAATGTGGCCAGCTGTGTACATGAAGCAAAGTCTTCCTGCACTTATGCATATAAACAACCTAGGCTTAATTCTTTGACTGCCAAATTGTAGTCTTTTGTCAATTCTGAATTTATTGGTGCGTTCTGTATGTTGTATTTCCCAATGCTGTGCATTTCCATGTTCTGGTGTTTGTTGTAAGCTGCTTTGGGCACAGCCAGGGCCGGATTTACGTCTAAGCTCAACAAGCTCTAGCTTAGGGCCCCCCAAAATTTTAAAGGAGAAAAAAACTGGATGTACATTTCCAAAATATAATATTAAAAAACCAAATAAAATAAAACCTACATACAGCAACAGCGTTTTGTGTTGTGCAGGCTCCTAGGATGTACATATTCCGTCGGAGGCCCCGTCTCCAGAGTCCCGGCGGCGGAGGGACCCGGGGGCGGGCGGGCGGGCGGTGAGGCCCCGCCCCCTGGCGACCGGAGGAAGGAAGGAAGGAAGGGGCGGGCTCTCGCCCCGCGGAGGGCCAATGGGCAGCCTCCCCGGCCGCCGGGCCCCGCGCATTGGCTGGCGGGCGCCGGCGCCTGCTGGGGCCGCCCGGGCTGGGTCGCATCCCGCCGCCCAGGCAAGATGGCGGCGGCGTCGTCTGAGGAGGCGGCGGCGGCGGCGGCAGCGGGAGGCGGAGCGGCCGGGCGGGGATGAGCCGCGGCACCCTCGCGCCCCACGCCGCCCTCGCGCGCCTCGCCATGGCCCGCCTCGCCGACTACTTCGTGGTGGTCTCCTTCGCGCACGGGAAGCGCGGTGAGTCCGGGGGGGGGGGGCAGACGGAAGGAGGGAGGGAGCCGGGAGGCCCGCCAGGCCCCTCTCACGCTGCAGACCGGGCCCTGGGGCCGGCCCAGCGCCTCCGCCCTCGGTCAGAGCGGGCGCGCCCTCCGCCGGGCCGGGCTGGGGCGGAAGGGCCTGCGCGAGGTTGGGGTCCCGGCCGGGGCGGCTTGGCGCGCCAGGGGGACGGAAGCGGCAGGACTGGCCTGGTACCCATGAAAGCAAGCCAGCTGCCTGACGGGGCATCCCGGGGCGCCAGCTGCACGCAGGTGCACGTGAGGACCCCGAGTTGGCAGGTGCGTCGCCCACGTGGGAGCCTGCGCCGGGTGGTGCCAGTGACGTGCCAAGTCCCCCTCAGCAGCTCCCGGGCAGGTTGGGGGAGGGAGGCCGCCGCTCGGGGCAGGATGGGGAGAGGAGAGCCCTTCTGGCTGGGCAAGAGGTCCTCGGCTTGCTCTGGGGGGCTTGGGGTCCTGACCAGGCGCTGCATCTCCTCACCTGCCAGACTCTCTTCTGCTTCCTGGTACCTGACTGACTCATCAGGTAGATCCTGGCCCGAGAAAGGCAGGTCTCTGCCTGTCCAGCAGGTGCACCTGCCGCTTCTCTGACTTGGGCTCCCCTCCTCTTGGTGGCTCTGTCTGTGCCTCTCGCTGTGTCTTTCAGGGTCTCTGGGCCTCTTTCCGCCTCTAGAATGTCTTGTCTGGCAGCTGCAAAGGAGGGCTTTTCACATTTAGGGTTGGTTCTGTTGCTGAAATGGCCTTGATAGTTAGACCGGAGGGGTTTTTGGTTGGGTTATTTTAGGCAATAGTCTCCTCCCACATGCCAGTTTCATACTGAAGGAAACAGGTTTCTGTGTCCTTCGGTCTTTCTGTGACACAATGATGTTGGACAGAGCTCCTTTTTGGAGGTGTTCAAGGAAAGACTGAATCGACATCTTTCAGGGATGCTTCAGGTAAAGAGTCTAGAAGGGCCTTAGGGGGCCATGCATTGCAGCACATGTCCTTAGCAGGCTATCTTCTAGCTAAAACATGATGTTTCAGTCTTCTCCCAGCTTCCTCTGGAAGCTTCCAAGGAAATATTGAAGTCAGCCATTTATATTGCAATTCACATGTTTCTTAAACAGTTGCTATGACAATTAAATGGTTATGAAGTACATTATTCAGCTGTGATTCCTGCATTGGAGGGGATCGTAGATGATCTTTGGGGGTTCCTTACAAGTCTATAATTCTGTGGAGCCTGCATAACATCTAGGAGTATTATCCGGAGTCTCTTGTATAAAGTTGGCTGTTTATTTTGAAATCAGTATTACAAAAAAAAAAAAACAACCAAGTAGAATTCTCCAACCCATTCAGATTCTCCCTAACATAAGCCACTCCAGCCTCAATCCAGCAGATGGGACAAAAATTACTCATGCAGCCCACATGTGTTTTGCACTATGGATATGTGTTAAGAAAGGGGAGCAATTTTGAAACCAAGGATTTCTGTTTGTCTCTTGGTACCCACGCAAGGACTTGCTGCAAGATCCCTCACTGGAAGGCTGTCCAGAAATAAGAGCTGGTACTCACTGGCAGAAAAGAGAGAAACAAAATAAAAAAATTCCTTCCAGCAGCACCTTAGAGACCAACTAAGTTTGTCATTGATATGAGCTTTCGTGTGCATGCACACTTCTTCAGATACACTGAAACAGAAGCCACCAGACCCTTATATATAGTGAGAGGGTGGGGAAGGGTATTACTCAGAACGGTGGTGGGAATGGGTGATTGACTGATAGCTGTTGACTACTGTTAACAACTGCAATGGTCTTACAGGAAAAAGCAAGGGGTGAGATGGCTAAAGACAGCTTTATCATGTATAATGAGCTAAGAATCAAATGTCTTTATTCAGACCAGGTGTCTCCATTGTTTTAAGCTTGGTAATAAGTTGCAGTTCAGCAACTTCTCTTTCCAGTCTATTTCTGAAATTCTTTTGTAATAAGACAGCTACTTTTGAGAATGTCCTGGGAGACTGGGAGACTGAAGTGTTCTCCTACTGGTTTCTCTGTCTTGTGATTCCTGATGTCAGATTTATGTCCATTTATCCTTTGGCGTAGGGTTTGGCCTGTTTGTCCAATATAGAGAGCTGAAGGGCACTGTTGGCATTTGATGGCATACACAATGTTAGAAGATGAGCAATTAAATAGTCCTGTGATGGTATGTTGGATGTTGTTGGGGCCAGTAATGGTGTTGTCCGGATGTATGTGGCAGAAAAGTTGGCATCTGGGTTTATTGCAGGCTCTGGTACCAGTGTCCATGTTAAGTTGTTTAAGATTGGGTGGCTGTCTGTAGGCAATGAAAGGTCTTCCTCCCAGAGCTTGAGAAAGAGAACTGTCATTGACTCTAGGAGAGGTTGTAGATCTCTGATGATGCGCTGTACTGTTTTAACTTGGGAGCTGTATGTGATGACTAGTGGTGTTCTGTTATTTTCTTTTTCTTTTTTTGGTCTGTCTTGCAGCAAGTTCTCTCTGGGTATCAGTCTGGCTTTGTTGATCTGTTGTTTAACTTCATCGGGTGGATATTTTAGTTCTAAAAAGGTTTGCTGTAGATCTCTTAGGTGAGAGTCTCTGTCTGTAGAGTTGGAACAGATGATGTTGTAACGTAGGGCCTGGCTATATACAATGAATTGTTTGGTATGTTTTGGATGGTAGCTAGAAGCATGTAGATATGTTTGTCGGTCAGTTGGTTTACGGCAGGGGTAGGCAACCGATGCGGCCCAATTGCTTTCTCAATCTGGCCCACAGATGGTCTGGGAATCAGCGTGTTTTTATATGAGTAGAATGTGTGCTTTTATTTAAAATGCATCTCTGGGTTATTTGTGGGGCATAGGAATTCGTTCATCCCCCCCCCCAAAAAAAAATATAATCCGGCCCACCACATGGTCTGAGGGACGGTGGACCGGCCCATGGCTGAAAAAGCTTGCTGGTATAAGGTGGTGTCTATACGCCCATCTTGTCCAAAAAATGCATTTCTTGCATAGATTGGTTCATTGTTAGGTTGATGGTGGGGTGAAAGTCATTGAATGTCTGGTGGAAGGTTTCCAGGGTCTGTTGACCATGTGTCCAGGTAATAAAATATCGTCAATGTATCGCAGGTACAAGAGATGTTTGAGTGGGTGGGAGTTTAGGAAACGTTGTTCTAAATCTGCCATGAAGACGTTGGCATACTGTGGGGCCATGCGGGTGCCCATTGCTGTGCTGCTGATCTGGAGGAACAGGTCATCACCTAATTTGAAGTGGCTGTGGGTAAGGACAAAATGGCAGAGTTTGGTAGCAAAGTCTGCTGTGATTTTTATCTGAAATGGTGTTCCTTATGGCTTGTAAGTAATTGAAACAAAATTAAAAAAAAATCCTTCCAGTAGCACCTTAGAGACCAGCTAAGTTTGTCATTGGTATGAGCTTTCGTGTGCATGGTATCTGAAGAAGTGTGCACTTTCTGAGAGTAAGAGCTATTCAACAGTGGAAAGGATTCCTTAGGTAGGTGGTACACTCTCCTTGGAGGTTTTTAAGAAGAGGTTGGATGGCCACCAGTAACCCAGTTTTCAGGCACCATGTGGCATCTAAATTGTCTACCTGACTTTCTAACACTGATCTACACCAGTTCCCAATTTGTTACGGGGCCAAGTTCAAGGTGTTACTATGGGTATATAAAGCCCTTAACAGAACAGCAATATATGCTCCAGAAATCTTTAATGGTTTAGTTAAGCATGCTATCACTGAGTAAATTTTCATTTAATTATACACATCAAATTTAGATTCCCCCCACAATATTTTCCCAGATTTTTATAAGCTGCAGCCTTATTTCAGACATCGTGATATATCGAGATATCACAATGTTTAGCTGGTGATATATCATGATATTGAAAACCAGATATCGCCCAGCCCTAGTGTAGATGTGATCTTGTGTATGTAATCTTAGAGCCTCTGTCTATAATCTTTGAGAATTCTTGGAGAACAGGTGAGGTCCTGCAGACTGGAGGCAGGCAAAGCTCCTCATCTTCAAAAGGGGGGGGGAGAGAGAAGATCCAGGTAATTACTGACTGGTGAGCTTGACATTGATATTAGGAAAGTTTCTGGGACAGATGATTAAAAAGATGGTCTGTGAGCACTTAGAAAAGGATGCTGTGATTACTCAGCATGGGGTTCTCAAAAAAACAGTTATGCCAAACCAGTCTCATTATTTTTTGGTGGAGTTTCAAGCTTGGTGGATCAGGGTAATGCTGTGGATGTGGTGTATCTCAATTTGTAAGGCTTTTGACAAAGTCCCCCATGAGATCCTTGTGGCGAAGCTGGTAAAATCTGGGCTGGACGAAGTCACTGTTTGTATCTTCCTGGAAAAAGTGACAAGTTGGGTGCCAAAGGCTTCTTTCCTGGGCCTGTTGTTGTAAACAGGGTTCGAAATTACCGGGGCGCCAGGTGCATTTTGCATCTAAAGGTTTTCCATTTCCGAGCACCTCCCAAAGTCCGGGTGCCATTTTTTGGACGTGATTGACACTCAAAGATTACTGAAATGTATGTGCTTTGAAGACCCAAGTATATGTTAAGGAGTTTTAAAATAAAGAGTAGAGTGTTTTGAAAATGGGAAGTATGGTATCAATATTTTTCAACACCAAGTTAAGCATGTATTAACAATTTCTGCTAAAAATGTGATATTAACAATGTGTCACTTGTGTGAATTGCATATTAATTCATGCTTATCAAAACAACAACAACAACAACAAAACAACTTCTGGGCGGCTTCCAACAGAAGTATTAAAATACAATGATTTATTAAGCATTAAAAGCTTCCCTAAACAGGGCTGCCTTCAGATGTCCTCTAAAAGTGTGGTAGTTGTTTTTCTCTTTGACATCTGGTGGGAGGCCGTTCCACAGGGCGGGGGCCACTACTGAGAAGGCACAAAAAGTGTTGCTGACCTCCTCAGTGGTGACTAGACATTCTGTTTTGGTGCCCACAAACCAGGTTCCAGAAGCCGTTTTCCTCCTAGCTTTTCTATCCCAGTGATTGTAAAAGATTTGGATGAAGGAATTGAGGTGATGCTCATATTTGCAGATGACACCAAACTGGGAGGGACAGAAGACAGAATCAGAATTCACAATGACCTTAACAGATTGGAAAACTTGAATTTCAGTGGGCTGCTGTACTTAGACCGGAAGAACCAACTGCACAAATATAACACGGGGGACACGGGGCTTGCCAGTAGTACATGTGAAAAGGACCTAGGGATCTTAGTAGACCGCCAGCTTAACATGAGTCAACAGTGTGATGCAGCAGCAAAAAAAGCTAATGCAATTCTAGGCTGCATCAACAGAAGTCTAGTGTCTAGATCAAGGGAAGTCATAATACCACTCTCTTCTGCCTTAGTCAGACCACACCTGGAGCACTACTGTGTCCAGTTCTGGGCACCACAATTTAAGAAGCGTATTGACAATCTGGGATGTGTGCAATGGAGGGTCTGGAAGCCAAGCCTAAGGAGGAACAGTTGATGGAGTTGGGTATGTTTAGCCTGGAAAAGGGGAGATGGAGAAGATATGATAGCCATTTTCAAACATCTAAAGGGCTGTCATATGGAAGGTGGAACAAGCTTGTTTTCTAATGCCCTGGAGGGTAGGACCCGAACTTAGCTGAGATCCTGCACAGCAAGGGTTTGGACTGGATGACGCTTGGGATCCCATCCAACTCTACAGTTTTGTGCTTGTAGACATTAACATGCTCGTGTTCAGATTTAATTTTAAAACTAGTTATTTTTAGAGACGCTTAATATCATTGGAAGTATATAATTTAAATAAAATTATTCGGCTTTTTTTTTAAAAAACAAAACTGTACTTGTTTATTCATAACTGCCCTGATGCCACCCTTTTCAAAGATGTGAATGACTCTTGTCGTTAGCATTTTATGAAGGTCTGACACCTGTGACCCTTTTGCTGTGGAGGCTCATGCCCTTTGCCTGTGTTTGGTGGTGTGATGCTCAAGGAACTACCGTAGCAGCCCTTTGGCTCATCGCCTGTGGAAGAATTCCTTCAGGAAAGGCTGCCTTAGCCAGAGGCTTTGGTGAAACCAGCCTATGGAGCCCCAGGCCAAGTCTTCCGCAGGCTCTCTCTCCCTCGTGGAGTGGGGGGCTTGCTGGCATTCTTCCTGCCCACAGCCACCCCTTCATTCCTGCCTTCTGAGCCCCTCTTCCACCACATTGCTTTCTGCAGCATGTTCTGTTCTCTGCCCATAATGTTCCTGCAGCATTTATTCAAACTCCCCCACTTTCCTGGTCTGAGGGAAAATAACAGAGTAGCTCCTGGAAGCCACCTGCCTCCTGTCCCTTTGGTTCTTCCTCCTTGGCCACCCTGCCCTTTACTGTAGCATTCATGAGCTTGCCAGCTCTGGCAATTTCGACTCCTGCAGCTTTTTCCAAGGCTTTTGTCCGATGCTTTTTCCAAGTACACTTTGCATCACATCACATTATGCTTGTGATCCACAGTCTGGTACGTAGGAGAGCTTCATTTCCTGAGGCAGGGCAGCCGCTGAGATGGCAACTGTTCTTTGGTATGTGTTTCTGATATTAACTAGATCAGGGGTCAGCAACCTACGGCCCATGGGCCGGAAGCGGCCCGTGGAGGTCATTTGACTGCCCCCCGAGCTGCCCCCGAACCGAACTGCCTGCTCACGTGCTGCGCTAAACTGGCGCAGCGTGGCGCGGGGACTCACTTCTGCAGTGCTGGAAGTCGCGGGCACACGCGCTCATGATCCGGCCCATGGAGGGATCTCCGTGGGACTGATCCTGCCCAGGCAAGATAAACCTTGCTGACCCCTGAACTAGATAGAGGCTGAAGGTGTTGATAGGGGATGCACACTTCAGGGTTTTCCCCCCTTGTTGGCTATTCAAGCTACTTCTTGATGGGGCTCTGGCAGACGGAGCTCCCCCCCCGATGAATTGGCAGCCCCCCCCTTGTCCCAGGGGCCGGAGCATTGGGCATCAGGCCCCCTTTTGTGCAGATGCTTGGGTGTGTGGGGCACAGTGAAGCTTCTCCTGGGGGCATCCGGGCAGTAGGCTTCCAAGGGGTGGGGGTGGGAGAGCTCAGTGTTGCTCTGACTCAGAACGGGCTTTTGTGCATTGAATGGAGCTGTGCCAAAGCAGCCACGTCTCTCTTTGGAAGAGCTGCCTTGTGGTTGAGGTTTGGACTGCACTGTGTGGGAGTTTCTCAGTCAAATGTGTTCAATATGAGCATTTGGAGGAAAAGATCCTGCCTGTGTGTTCCTTACAGGGCTAGAGGCCACGGTAGCCTGACTGCCTGGGAGCCTCAGCTTTCTGGAACCTGCTTGGTCACCAGATGTGCAGCCGGTTGCCCATTCTGCAGCAAGAGCTTGCTGGCGGTTCAGAGTGGAAGGACTGGCCTTGGCACATAAACCCAGGGTGTGTCCATGGGGAAGGGCAGGGGAGTGGTCGCCTGGCCAGGTGCCTGGCCTGAGTGTTCTGGGGAAATGGAGCAGAAGGATTGGCTTGGAGCAGGCAGAGAAGGGTCTGGAGGGCTCAGCGGAGAGTTAGTCTGAGGTCTGGTGCTGATCAGTGGTTCCCATGAAGTGTGACATTGCCCAAGTTCTGGGATGATGTTGATCCAGTGTGGGGTTGCCAGCAGACCCTCTGGGGAAGCATTCCAAATGGCTTTCCTAAGCCGGCGGGCCATAGGCCAGTGACGTATGATGGGCTGAGGCTGGTGCTCTCTCCCTGCTTGCTGCCTCAGAGCTTGCAGCTGCAGCCTCCATGGCCTGAATCACAAGCAGCCTTTAGGGGCAATTCTTCCTGCGCCACACAGTCAGGAGATGGCCTGGACTTCCAGGCTCCTCCTAGCGTCTTGCTTTCTGCCAATTCTTGTGTGACCTGCTGACTCTACGATTCTATGGATGGCCTTCTTCATGGATGCTTTAGGTGAGATTCCTGGATTGCAGGGGGTTGGACTCGATGACCCTCAGGGTCCCTTCCAACTCCACTATTCTATGATTCTATAATACAAAAGTCCAATGTCATGTTGGGTTGTATTAGCAGGAATACTTTCCCTGTGGACAGTGCTGCTGCTCTGCTCAGCACTGGTGCAGTTGGCCCTTTGGTAAACAAAGGCCAGGTTAGCCTCGCTGACCCATCAAGAGTCCTCTGACTCCATCTCTTCTGAGGTGCATGTTAGCTCCTCTGATGCTCCTGCTAGTCTGCCTTGTATATGGCCTTGCTGGGTGTCCTGGCGCTCTTAGCAGCCGCTGCCACCATAGATATCTTGCTGGGATGCCTTGCAAGGATGGGTCCAGGAGGCGCTGTGTTGAGGTGGCTTCCAGCTGTTCTTGGAGGGTAGGTCCCAGAAGGTGATGGTGGTCATTTGCTTATGGGATGCTGCACATTTCCATCTTGTTCTGCACTTGTTGATTGTATCTTCCTGAGGATGTAGTAGAAACCCTGAATGATCTGGGAGCCATGGGAGGCATGGGTGAGAAACAGGAATCCAATCCAGATTACAGTAGGTGGGAACGCTGTTAGCTGGGGATGGGGGTGGGGAGATGATCTTGGATTGGGAAAGTGGCCTGTCTCCCTCTGAGTCCTGAGGCTTACAGTTGGCAGAGCCTCTTCTTTGCAATACAGTACTGTCTGGGTTAAGGTTAGGGTTTCTTTTCTTCTTTTTAAATATAATTTTTATTCATTTTTCATTACATTACAATATCAAATCATGTCAAATCATAATACAATTTATAAAGCCAACTAGCTGGCCCTGCCACGCATTGCTGTGGGTTATTTGTGTGATTTCCCCTACCCTATGACGTATCCCTGTGATTCCCTCCACTCCTCCCCTTGGCCCCCACCCTTGGAGAAGGAACTGTCAGCTTCTGGGTTCTGTTTCCCAGCATGTCATTTTTGTCTGAGCCCTCTGTTGTCCCCGGGGAGTGTTGTCCCCTCCCCCCTGTATCTCCGTACATTGGCTACTGCGCACGCATCGTGAACATTTATATATTTATTGATTATTATTGTTTTTAAATAAAAACATCAGAAGCAGAAGTTACTATTGTTTAATTTTATTTTTGGGGTTGTCATTTATTTTGGTGGGTATTGTATGATTTGGGCGTTGTTGTGTGTTTTGTGGTTTGTTTGTTTTGGTTATTAGGATTTTCTAATTTTGGAGTAGGTGTTTTGAATGTAGGATCTGGTGTTGGTTTGAGGACTTAAACTGGGGAGAGAAAGTGCATGGTTGGTTGTTGTTTTTTTAAAAGATGCAGAGGCTGGCAATCAGCCATAGTATAAAGCCTAAGTTAAAAGGGGCACGACTGCCCTTACTTAAAATGGCCACCGTAGCCTCGCATGTGACACAACGCCCACTAAATTAAAAAGCAAAAACCCCTCGCCATGCTCCCAAGTGCATGTTAGGAGAAATGATGAACGACTGCCTAATGCTGCCAGGCATTTATTAATGCAGCCTTTGGGAGAGGCTTTGGGCTTGGGCTTTGGAGGTGGAATGGCCGTTTTGGCGGTCGGGCCTACTCAGATTTCCCTGTCCCAACCCACCCCCCACTGCTTTGGCTGACTCAGGGTCCTCCCCCCCCCATGGCTATGTGTTTCCCCCTCCCTTTGTTGTGCCTCATCCCTGTGACACCCCCCCCCCCCCGTTGGGAAAGGCCCTATTCTGTTTGTTTTTCCCTGCTTGGCAATGCTGCGGCCTATTGAAAAAGCTGGGCCTTGTTGCTGCAAAAGGACTGTTTTCAGTTGGTTGCTGTGGAATTTTGTGATGTCATCTGGCAGTGCAGCTGTTGGAGTCTTCAGAGCTTCTGGTGGTGACGTCTAATTTGGGCGCCACTTTTTTGTGTTTAATCATTATTTTAGGTGTGAAAAGTGTGGTTTTTTGATATTTTTTTAATGCCAGATCCCTCCCTGATGGGCAAGGTACGTTCTGCCCAAATTTGTTTCAATTCGGTTCAGCGGTTATGGAGAAAGGCTGTTTCATCCACGTGCGCAATGCCTACATTTTTATATATATAGAAGATTATGCATTCCAAATTAAACAAATTGGGTGACTTCCTATGTTCTGATCGTTTGGAGATTGTTGTTGTTTAGTCGTTTAGTTGTGTCCAACTCTTTGTGATCCCATGGACCATAGCACGCCAGGCCCTCCTGTCTTGCACTGCCTCCCGCAGTTTGGTCAAACTCATGTTCGTAGCTTTGAGAACACTGTCCAACCATCTCGTCCTCTGTCGTCCCCTTCTCCTAGTGCCCTCCATCTTTCCCAACATCAGGGTCTTTTCCAGGGAGTCTTCTCTTCTCATGAGGTGGCCAAAGTATTGGAGCCTCAGCTTCACGATCTGTCCTTCCAGGGAGCACTCAGGGCTGATTTCCTTCAGAATGGATAGGTTTGATCTTCTTGCAGTCCATGGGACTCTCAAGAGTCTCCTCCAGCACCATAATTCAAAAGCGTTTGGAGATAATTATTCCTAAATCCTGCACATAATCTCATTTATAATCCAAATACAGCAATTCTGATCTTGATCCTTCTAATTTAGCAGTCGCTGGTGTAATGGTTGCTTTTCATGCTAGGTCCTCTGCTGGTGCAGAAAGAAGCAGCCGGTCACATTTGCAGGCAGCCACTATGTGCAATGTTATTTTGTGATGGCTGTATTCTAGCTGTGACAGTAGCACAGACACAAAAAAGTGTAGACAGAACAGGATTGGATCATGAAGTAGATGACAACTCAGAAGTCCTGGCTGCCTCTGTCCGTGATCCTGGCTCTTCTGCATCAGCAACCTGGGAGCTGCTTGTGGTCTGGGTCGCAACATAATTTCACAATTGTCTAGTAGCAGCCCCCACCCTAAGGGAGGTGTGGTGGATGTTTGGCTTCCTTATACCCTGTGTTAGAAACTCAGATATATCAGCTACTTGCCAAATGGCACCTTAAACCTAGGTTGGCGTCACCACAATAGAAGGTCTAGGCGCCATTCCCCACCCCACTCCAGTGGGATTTACTACCGGAAGTAGTAGTAGTAGTATTTTTCATTTCATTTCTCAAAGCGGTTTACAACTCGTTAAAACACCAAATAAAACAATCCAGAGTTAAACAAATTCAAGCTTCAAGGAAAATATTTCAGATCCTTCTCTGACACTTTGCTTATATTTATTTACTTAATTTAGATACAGTAGCTGCCCCATAGCAGAAGCAGTGTTTGAAATTAGCCAGGCTCCAGGCACATTTTGCACCTGGCTTTCAACCACTTGTGGTGCCGGACATCTCCACCATAGAGGTGCCTGCCTGGGGATCATTGGATTCTAGACTGTTTTCATACACTAATATCCTATCCTGTAGAAATCTATCAGTTATATTTTATCCACTCCACGCACCCCCAAACTTCGACCCTCCAGATGTTTTGGACTACAATTCCCATCTTGGTCCTGTTAGCTAGGGATCATGGGAGTTGTAGGCCAAAACATCTGGAGGGCCGCAGTTTGGGGATGCCTGATCTACACAATCTGAATGAATTTTTGGAACCAAAATGCTTTTTCTGTGCAGCCTGAGCAGGAGCAGTCACCATTAAGAAAAAGAAGTTGGAATAGACCAATATATATGCAGACAGTCCCTGAATCATGTGACTTTTCCTCTTTCAGTTCTCAAAGCTAGCTCAGTATTTGCTACACTGACTGGCAGCATTGGCTCTCTAGGGTTTGAGGCACTGGAACAGCTGTCAGGGATTGAACCCGGGACCTTCTGCTCTGCCACTGGGCTTCGGTTACTTAGGGAGTCTCTCTGCATCCCCCTCCCCTGCGCCAAGCTGCTTTCAATCTGTGGAGGCTAAACTTGGTGAAGGGAGTTTCCTTTAGCGCAGGGGTGTCAAACTCAAATTCATCGGGGGCCGCATCAGCAGTTTGGTCACCCTCAAAGGGCCGGTTGTATCTGTAGGACTATGTGTACACTCTTTATTATCATAAATTATTGTCACTGCATTCAATTATTCCGGTTTTTGTAATAATGTAAGTAATAACTAGCTCTGAAAGCGGAAACAGTCAGAATAATGGCAAGTAGATATTCAAATGTACAATTATTGTACAATTTATTGAAAAATGATTTTTGATAACTGCACTGGGTGGTGGAGGCTCGCTAGGATTTCATGCAGGACCTTTGCAGAGCTACTAGTACCTGGAGATGCTGGGGTCCTTCTGCATGCAGGACAGATGTTCTGCCAGTGAGCCACCACCCTTCACCAAAGGGACTGGCTGAGGTTGACTCACTGGAGCTGCTCTCCTGGTTCCAGGGTTTAAGGGCCAGAAGAGAGGGAGTGGGAGGGAGAGAGGAAGGAAGGAAAGAGGGGAGAGAAAGAAGAGTAGGAAATAAGGAAGGAAATAAAGAAGGAAAGAAAAAGAAAGAGGGAGAGAAGACGAAAAGGGAGAAAGAAGGAAGGAAGTAGAGGGAAAGAAAGAATAACAATGAGGGAGAGGAAGAAAGATGGGAAGGAAGGAAGGAAGGAAGGAAGGAAGGAAGGAAGGAAGGAAGGAAGAAAAGAGGGAGCAGGAGGGAGAGAGGAAGGAAAGAGGTGAGAGAAAGAAGAGTAGGAAAGAAGGAATAAAGAAGGAAAGAAAAAGAAAGAGGGAGAGAAGACAGAGATAAAGAAGGGAGGAAGGAGAGGGAAAGAAAGAATATGAAAGAGGGAGAGGAAGAAAGAAAGGGAAGGGGGGTCGCCGCCTTGATTGCGGGCCACATGACGAGGGCCACATGACGAGGTCTGGCGGGCCGGATTTGGCCCCCGGGCCTTGTGTTTGACACCCGTGCTTTAGCGCCTTGTTTTCTCTTGTGCTTCCTGGTGCCATGTCAACCGGCACCCCAGGAGTGGTGCTGGTCTGGGCAGCCCCTCATTCCTTTGCTAGCGGTAGCAGACCTGCCTCAGGAGCAGCTGGGGGCTGAGCTGGTGTCAGTCTTGCTGTGCTGCTTGCCTGGTGCTGCGTTGCCGTCTTGTGGGGAGCAGGACGATCAGGAAGCTGAATGGTTTTTGAGGCAGGCTTGGCGCATCAGTTTCTTCCTTATATAGAAGCAACATTTCGTACCTCCCTGGGCTGCGGTAATTGTGACTCACTTGGGATCTCAAGTGCTGCATTTTGGAAGGTCTGGATGCAAGAAGGGGTTTGGTGGCAGGTTCAGGAATTAGTTGTCAACTTTTCCAGACTGGGCGCCTGCCTTTAACCTCAACCGGCAACACAGGACCCCCTCTTGACCGCAGGTGCCTGCTTTTATTCTTTCTCTCTCTGCTCGTGCATCTGCTCTTGGAAAAAATACTAGAAAATATCTGCACTACCCCAGTGAACGGAAGGATCTTAGTGGTAGAGCACTTAAGTTGCATGCAAAAGGCCCCGGGTTCAATCTCCGTCAACTCAGGCTGGGAAAGGCTTCCCTCCTGCCAGTCTCATTGGACCAGTAGCCTCACTTGGCATAAGGGAGGTTCCGATGTCACAGTAAGGGGGATCCATGAGGTGAAGGCCAGCGCTTTAGGAAGATGTTGTGGTGAGCTTCCTGTCAAACCTGTCTGCCAACAGAATACCCCTTCGCCATGTCTGCATTCAGGGAAGTTTGAAGAGGTGAAATGGTGGCCCTCTTCCTCACTTGCACAGTGATTTTGACAAGGGTCTTCAGAGTAATGTGCACATGAGAGAAAGGGACTTGTCCATACTGGGATGGGGAGCCCTTTTTAGGTTCACAAAGTCCGCATGCCATTATGGGCCGTCTTCTGCAATGGGTGGGGCCAGAAGGGAGCAGAGCAGTGGATGTGAGGCCCTGACCTTGGAACAGGATGTTGCCTTCTGGTCATGCAAAAGGTGGAGGTTTCCACACAGGCGAACACACCATATGTATCTCCAACCTCTTTCCAGGCAATGAGAGTTAGACCTATTCCCGCCAGGCAAATTCACTCCAGGAGGGTAGAGCTTCTGGGAGGGAGTATTTATTCAACATCTTTATCAATGACTTGGAGGATGGGCTTGAGGGCATCCTGAGCAAGTTTGCAGATGACACCAAATTGGGAGGGGTGGCTAACACCCCAGAGGACAGGATCACACTTCAGAATGACCTTAACAGATTAGACAACTGGGCCAAAGCAAACAAGATGAATTTTAACAAGGAGAAATGTAAAGTACTACACTTGGGCAAAAAAAATGAAAGGCACAAATACAGGATGGGAGACACCTGGCTTGAGAGCAGTACATGTGAAAAGGATCTAGGAGTCTTGGTAGACCACAAACTTGACATGAGACAACAGTGTGATGCAGCAGCTAAAAAAGCCAATGCAATTCTGGGCTGCATCAATAGGAGTATAGCGTCTAGATCAAGGGAAGTAATAGTACCACTGTATTCTGCTCTGGTCAGACCTCACCTGGAGTACTGTGTCCAGTTCTGGGCACAACAGTTCAAGAAGGATACAGACAAGCTGGAACGTGTCCAGAAGAGGGCAACCAAAATGGTCAAAGGGCTAGAAACGATGCCTTATGAGGAACGGCTTAGGGAGCTGGGTATGTTTAGCCTGGAGAAGAGAAGGTTAAGGGGTGATATGATAGCCATGTTCAAATATATGAAAGGATGTCATATAGAGGAGGGAGAAAGATTGTTTTCTGCTGCTCCAGAGAAGCGGACACGGAGCAATGGATTCGAACTACAAGAAAGAAGATTCCACCTAAACATTAGGAAGAACTTCCTGACAGTAAGAGCTGTTCGGCAGTGGAATTTGCTACCAAGGAGTGTGGTGGAGTCTCCTTCTTTGGAGGTCTTTAAGCAGAGGCTTGACAGGCATATGTCAGGAATGCTTTGATGGTGTTTCCTGCTTGGCAGGGGGTTGGACTGGATGGCCCTTGTGGTCTCTTCCAACTCTATGATTCTATGATTCTATGAGTATGACTTGTGGACAGCCCTGAGGGCCAGCTGAAGAGGCTTGGAGGGCCATATATGGCCCCCCAAGCCTGAAGTCCCTCAGCCTTGCTCTATACTCTGCTTAGAAAACGGATCCTGCAGGCTCTGTGAGACCTGAATGGATGATGTGGGGTGGAAGAAAAGCAGTTCATGGTTCCCAGCTGCAGGGTTGTTCCATGTTTCTGTTGTGTTACTTGAGCCTCCGGAGAGCCTGGAAGGCCTGAGTCTCCAGCGCTTTCTCTGGCAAGGGCTCCCCCTCTGATCTGTTTAGCATCTTGGAGAGTTGCAGCACGTTCAGCCCAGCTGCATCACTTGGGGGCCCTAAGATCACAGCTGGGCAGGGCAGGTGCTGCTGGGATGGGAGGGGCTCCAGGGTCAGTTGCATATTGTGCTGGCAGAAGGACCAGTGGCAAAGTTTGTGTTTCTTTAAAAATTATTTTTATTAAAGACTAGCTGGTCCTGCACGCGTTGCTGTGCGTTAGTCTGTGAAATGTAGGGTAATAGCCCCCCTTCAGATCCCCCTGAGCCTCAGAGTCCCCCTGAGTCGAGGCGAGATACTGTGGAGAGGGCAGGTATCATCCCTGTGTCTCCCCCCACCCTGTTCTGACCCATTACGTATCTCTGCCCTCTATTTGGACACTCCCCGCATCCCCTCCAGGCAGGCCCCTACCTCCACTTGGCAATGTTGGTTATTTGGTGGGGGCCTAGTGGTCTGATAATGACCGCCTTGGTGGTTTCAGTTGCTTGGTTGATGATGTCATTTGGTTTGTGGGTGTGGCTTAGATTTCACAGGAAGGGAGGGGGTGGAGGAGGGTATTATGCCACTTGAGGGCGCTGTTTGACTTGGTGGAAAACCAGGTCTATACCTGCCCAGGTGTGTGATTTGAGGGATTTTTGTCCCCAGCAACGCTCGGGGAGTGGCCTGGATCGTTGTGTCAAAATTTCAGGACGATCGATCAAGCAGTTACGGAGAAAAGTGGAAAACGCAGTTTCACGATTTTTACATTTTTATATATATAGATTTTCTTGGTTTACAAAAGTACATGCCTTGTCTCTTTCTTCAGGTTGCACAGTCTTTCTTACAAATCAGTTTCATTTGTTGTGAGACTTTATGTTGGGTACATACAACCTTGGGGAAGAAGGGGGGAGAGGAAGGGGGAAGGGTGGCTTATATTCTTTTGCATAGTGTCCGTGTGGGGTTTTGTGTCAGCCTCAACTGGGTAGGTTCTCTTTTCGTTTATTACATTTCCTTGGTAGCGAGAGATATTGTGGGGCAGGAAGTCGTTGGCTGTCTGTGGTTGTCTGCAATGGGGTTTGTTGCATTTGTGAAGGGTTGGGAGCACTTGTTGGGTCAGATAAGCCAGATTGATTCGTATGCTGCCAGTGGCAGAGTTGACTGCTAGTCCACGTGAGGGGTGTCTGCTATGTTGCTTGGTCCTTAAGTCACTTATTTAAAGATTGTGTGCGTGTTGTGTCTTACAAGAGAAGAGTAACTCAAAGGAGGGAGGTAACTGGGTTGCATAGTATACAGCAGGCACGTCCAACAGGTAGATCACTGGTAGATCACTGGCTCCCCCCAAAGAAGCTCAACAACTTTGGCTCCTCTAAAAGAAAGGTCAACGTTTTAGCCCTGCACCCCCCCCCCAAACAGGGCTTTCCTCCTCCCTGAAACTTTGACCCGAACCCCTCAGGACTCCTAGATCCTTTTCACATGTACTGCTCTCAAGCCAGGTGTCTCCCATCCTGTATTTGTGCCTTTCATTTTTTTTGCCCAAGTGTAGTACTTTACATTTCTCCTTGTTAAAATTCATCTTGTTTGCTTTGGCCCAGTTGTCTAATCTGTTAAGGTCATTTTGAAGTGTGATTCTGTCCTCTGGGGTATTAGCCACTCCTCTCAGATTATCACTTTGCCTTCTGCTCCTTCAGGCTGCTGCTCTGCAGGTGAAGCCGACTCCTGACCCATGACACTCAGGTGTGGCTGGGGGGGGGGAGCCGTAAGCACACCTCACGGTGTCATCCAGATGGGAAATTGGTTCACCTTAACTATGGTTAGTTTAACAGCAATCACAGTTTGAAGTTAGCTTGGTTTAAACCAGGCATGGCCAAACTTGGCCCTCCAGCTGTTTTGGGACTACAACTCCCATCATCCCTAGCTAACAGGACCAGTGGTCAGGGATGATGGGAATTGTAGTCCCAAAACAGCTGGAAGGCCAAGTTTGGCCATGCCTGGTTAAACTAACCATAGTTAATGTTAACCACAGTTTATCAGGTTGGATGATACAAGAGACCATGGTTAGCAAGATGCAGGACTAGAGGCACATGAGGGAAGGAGGGGACCTGACACCCCGTGTGGCTCATTCACATAATGCTGTACGCCGGCTCCCTTGGCCAATAATGCGAGATGAGTGCCGCAACCCCAGAGTTGGTCATGACTGGACCTAATGGTCAGGGGTCCCTTTACCTTTACCTATCCCTGTAATATTGGGTTGGGGCTAAGGCTGTTGTTTTTCTTTTGATTCTATATCTTGTGGTTTTATATTTTGATTTTGTTCTGTGAAGAACCACTCTGAGACCTCTGGGTTTAGGGTGATATATAAATGATGATGAGGATGAGGAGGATGATAATTAATACAGTCAAACTTCGGTTTTTGAACATCTCGCCTGCCAAATGTTTCGGAAGCTGAATGCTGAAAACCTGGAAGTGAATGCTTCCGTTTTCGAACATGCCTCGGAAGTCGAATGGCTTCCAAGGTGCGCTTCTCAATTTTCCCCATTGAACTTGCTAACAGCCCTTTGATCCTCAGTTTTCGAATGTTTCTGAAGTCGAACGGACTTCCAGAATGGATTACATTTGAAAACTGAGGTTCCACTGTAATAATAATAATAATAATAATAATAATAATAATAATAATAATGTTATAATTGATTCTTAAGTGGAGAGTTAGAAGATGCTGCATATAGTATTGAGATGGATGACCTTTAATGCCAGTATGACTTGCAAATTTTAACTTCTCCCATGTGGGCACTCTCTGTGCAGCAGAATCAACCCCACATCAAGCCAGCCCCCCCCCCCCCACATCTGACTTACCATCTTCCCCTCTGCATCTGCCAAAATGGTGCAAGGCTTCCCCCAGAAGCCACACTCCATCGCAGGAACCACAGGGTTGCATCACTGGGAGCGCAAGGAAACCCCGTTGTGCCCACAAATCGCCTGCGCTGCCTTCACAGCAGATCTGGCCAGTGGAATAAACGCTCCGCAGCCGTTTCAAGATGCCTGCGACCTGTATGTGTGGGCACAAGCATGGTCAAGCAGTACACATGTGGGGCTGCACCTTCATGCTCCTCATAGCACACGAGTTCCACATGTAGAAGGGTGTCATTAAGACTCTGGACTGTGAGAGTTGGTTATTAGGATAGTTTTTGTATTGGCATATGTATGTAGAATCACAGAATCGCAGAGCTGGAAGGGACCCTGAAGGTTATCTAGTCCAGCCCCCTGCAATGCAGGAATCTCAACTAAAGCACCCATCTGTAGATGTCTATTAAGCTTATAATGAGCTTGTCGTTTCATATGTCTTGTGTTTGTGTGTGAAAATGTTTATGGAAAATATTTGTTGTTGAGTTTTGCAATATTACCTTATTTTTATAAGTAAATACAAATTAATGCTGTAACATCAAATAATAGAAAGGTGTGATCCTTTGAAGGTGACTTGGTAACTGCAATTAATCCAGAATGCAGCTGCCAGGCTAGTGACTGGGAGTGGCTACCTGAACCATATAACACCGGCCCTAAAAGACCTGCATTGGCTCCCAGTACGTTTCCGAGCACAATTCAAAGTGCTGGTACTGACCTTTACCGGTAAATCTCTAAATGGCTTTGGCCCTGTATGTCTGAAGGAGCATCTCCACCCCCATTGTTCAGCCTGGACACTGAGGTCGAGCTCCGAGTGTCTTCTGGTGGATCCCTCATTGTGAGAAGTGAGGTTACAGGGAACTGGGCAAAGGGCTTTCTTGGTTGTTGCGCCCCCCCTGTGGAATGCCCTCCCATCAGATGTCAAAGAGATAACCAATTATACTACGTTCTGTAGACATCTGCATTGGCACTGTGATATATCTTTTTTTAAAAATTTTTTTTATTGTTTTCTTAAGCACAAAATTGCAATATACAAACAAGAAAAATAATCCATAATAAAAAAACCAAGTCATCTTTTACATTTCTATTATTATTTACTGTATACATTCTATTGTTCTGCCGAACGTAACTTCCTCCTTTTTCGGTTTTCTAAGTCATCATCATACATATTGCGCTTTCTTCATTCATATCTCTATCATCTTCTTGATTACATTACCATATTTTAAATATATCTATATTGTATCTGTTGTATCTGTTGTAGGTTTTATGTCAATCCTGTGTCTTTATAGTCTTACAGTACTCCTTTAGGTATTCCACAAAATTCCTCCAATCTTTTTGGAACTTCTGGTCCTTTTGTTCCCTTATCCTTCCTGTCATTCTAGCTAACTCCGAATACTCCATCATTTTAACCCTCCAGTCCTCTATTGTTGGAATTTCGGTTGATTTCCATCTTTGAGCCAACACCATTCTGGCTGCTGTGGTGGCGTACATGAATAGTTTTTGGTCTTCCTTTTTAATTTCATTTCCCATCAATCCTAATAGAAAACTTTCTGGCTTTTTGGGAAGTGTATACAGTATTTTAACATCTTTTTTAACTAAATGTAAATTAATTCCCAAAATGTTTTTACTCTTTCACATTGCCACCACATATGATATATTTCTCCATCTTTTTGGTTACATTTCCATTTATTTTTCTTCTTATAAATCTTTGCCAACTTGACTGGTGTCAGGTACCAGCAGTACATCATTTTCATGATGTTTTCTTTTAAGATTATACATGCTGTAAATTTTATATGCTGGTTCCATAACTTAAGCCACAAATCATAATCGATGTTATAACCAAAGTCTGCTGCCCATTTGATCATCACCTCCTTCGTCCACTCATCCTTGGTGTTCCACTCTAATATAAGATCATACATTTTTGACAACAGTTTATGTTTCCCCTCCACCAATTCTATTTGGAATTTAGATTTAATATATTCAAATCCATTAGTTCTTTTGTCCTCTTTAAACAAATCATTAATCTGGTGGTACTGTAACCATCCCGTTACTCTCCCTTGTAATTGCTCAAAGGACTTAATTTTCCAACCTTTATCTGTCTGTACTGTCATCTCCTCATATGTTAGCCAGTTGGTTTCCATATTCTTTTTCTTGACAGTCAGGGCTTCTGTGGGTGATAACCACCTAGGTGTTTTCCTTTCCAGCAAGTTTTTATATCTTTCCTGTACCTCAAATATCGGTTTTCTTAATCCATGAATTAGGAATCCCTTGTGGACTTTTACTTTGTTGTACCACAGCTACGAGTGCCACCCGTACCTGTTATTAAACCCCCTCCAAGTCCAACAAGTCTGTGTCTTTTAAAACCAGCCATCATGATTCTCTAATCCATACCAGACAGGACACCTCGTAATAGGTTTTTAAATCTGGCACTGTGATATATCTTGTTTTATATTCTGTTGGAAGTCACCCAGCGTTGCAGGGGCAATCCAGTCAGATGGGCGGGTACAGGTAATTAATAATAGTCATAGTGATAATAATATTTATTGTTATTATCCTTCCCAATAGATTTCTTTTAAACCTAGTAGACAGCTATGCAGTGTGTGGCTTCCTCTCTGCTGGGCTTCTGGAGGAGGTGCTTCTTTCACCGAACCTTCCTCCAGTGAAACCTCAGCCACAATTCCTCTCTTTCCCTGCCCAGCCCAACGTCCCAGTATGCAAATGCACATCTGAGGCCTCATGGCCTGGCAGTAAGAGCATTTCAGTGCCCCTCCTAAGCAGCGCAACCAGTGTCAGCAGCAGAGACAATGCGCAGCCTGTTCCCTCCTTGCTGAGTGATGGGACGGACCTTCAAAATAATAGCCTGCCTATGGGAGAAGAACCAACAACAACAACAACAACTGTGCTGTGTGCCAAGTGGCTAAGAACTGGATGTGGCCCACTCCTCCATGGGCCAGGTTGTGGTCGGCCAGGCCAGTTGCTACTGGCAGCCCATCCATTGAGTCCCCCAAGGCACCCTTGGGGGGTGCCCAGGCCTTTCTGCTGCATGGGCCAAGCCTGGCTGGTGCCTCAAACCAAAGGCCCACCCAGCCCAGCATCCAGTTCTCGCAGTGGCCAAGACCCTGGAAGTCCACAAGCGGGACCTGAGTGTGAGCAGCGCGCTCCTCTGCTCACAACCCCCAGCAACTGTGTTCAGAGGCCTCCTTCTGCCTCTGGTGCTGGAAGAAATGCAGAGCCATCATGATTAGAAGCCTTTGATGGCCTGATCCAGACACATGAATTGATTTCACCTCTTTGAAAGCCATCCAAGTTGGTGGTCATTGCTACATCTTGTGGTAACCAAGTCCATAGTTTAGGTCTGTAGAGAAATCCTTCCTTTTTCCTTGCCCTGAATCTCACCATGTTCAGCTTCATTGGGTGGCCCTGCTGGGTTCTCATATGATGAGAGCTAGAAAAACACCTTCCTATCCCATTTCTCCCCACAGCACCTCTATCATTCCCACCTTTACTCATTGAGTTCTCCACCAAAACCCCCACGTTTTATTTTGTCAGCTCAGCCTCCATCAGAATATAGGTTGGCATTATTTTGCTCCAGTGTTCATCACTTTATACTTGCCTTAGCTGAGCCATATTTGACATTTTACTGCCTTTTCAGTCAGCTTGTTGTGACGACATTGTTCATGAAGAATGCCAGCTACCTAATGAAAGTCGGCTCTTTCCACACTAAGCTGGTCTTTAAGGCACTGTAGGATGTATTGCATGCTAGTTCTTTTTATAGTAAACCTATTGAAATTAGGTTTCTGTTATTAGCATCAATTTCCGTGGGTCTCCTTAGCGACCCCTTGCCCCTCTTGACCAATAAAAACTAGCAGGGAGGGGGCAGCTGGTTGGGCTGGGGAGGCCATTAATGCCTCCTTGTGAGAGGAGGGGGTGGTCCCTGCTTGCTTGAAGATGGCAGCGGTGAAATCACTTCTCAAGAATTCCCTCCCTGGATTTGGAAAATCAAAGTAATTTTACCTACCAGTTGCTAATCTCCCTTCTTAGGCAAGTTATTGACCAGATCCTTTTCAGTTGGGGTTTTGGCACAGAAACTGCTATGCTCGAGACTTCCGGTCTACTGCCATTGCTGACCGGCAGGAGAATCTCGAGCTCCGAGATTCTCTAGCGCTGTGAGGGAGGGGGGAGCCGCGAGAGTGCCGCGGACCCCCGAAAGAGCTCCAGATCAAGCGTTCTGGAGACGTGGGGAATCAGCAGCACCTTTTTCTGTCTCCTCCACTCCCTGCTAAGCCCTATTAAGGGAGCCGAGAGCGAGCGGAGTGGAGGCGTGGTGCCTTGAGTTAATCTGCTACCCTCGCAACGTGACGCTCCGAGCCGGCAGCCTGTGGAGTGGTGGATTTTTCCAGACTCAAAGGATTTGAAAACATTGGACACCGTGAGTAAAGGAAAAGGCTTTTAAAAATTTTAATTGAAAAGATTTGGACACAGGAGGAGATTAAAACAGGAAGTCTATTTCCCCCATTGAGCGAATTGAGACGCAGTTAACTTGCCCGAAGCCGGGAAACTGACAGGAAGTTTTTCATTACCAAAAATCGGACTTAAAACTTTCCCCCTAAGGCAGGAGAAAGGTTGAATTCTGCAAAATCCGTGTAAAGGTTCTTTAATTCGGTCTGGGGAAAGTCCCCCTGAAAACTGGAGTCGGGTCCCTGGAGGGATCAGCGAGCCGCCATTATGACTTCACAATAGGATGGAATTTGTTTATCTCTTTGAGGCTGAAAACTGTCAACATTGAAGAGAGCGTAAAATATAAGGTTGTGAATAAGAAGTTTGACAGATGCTCTTTTCATAAATGGTAATATGAGTTTTCAGATATGAAGAAGAATTAAAAATGAGAGTTTGTGACCAGATCGGGCATAATTTCTGTTTCTAAAGTTTGGAAATACGAACTGCGCCATTTCCTGCTTATAATCTGTGCTGTTCCCACGAAATTGGAGATGACCAGGATGTCAGTAGACACAACATCATCTGACTTTATTGACTCTCAAAAGGAACTTTTGGAATTGCTTTTGGATTTTAAAAGTGAACTGCGTCAGAATACTATACAGATTGATAAAATAAAACAGAACTGTGCGGAAAATGAAAAAGGATTAATCCCAGCAAAGTATGAAGAGAAGCAAGATGAACAATCATCAGCCATGGACAATGTTGTTGTTGTTTAGTCATGTCCGACTCTTCGTGACCCCATGGACCATAGCATGCCAGGCACTCCTGTCTTGCACTGCCTCCCGCAGTTTGGTCAAACTCATGTTCGTAGCTTCGAGAACACTGTCCAACCATCTCATCCTCTGTCGTCCCCTTCTCCTAGTGCCCTCAATCTTTCCCAACATCAGGGTCTTTCCCAAGGATTATTCTCTTCTCATGAGGTGGCCAAAGTATTGGAGCCTCAGCTTCACGATCTGTCCTTCCAGTGAGCAATGGACAATGTAATTGAATTCAAAGATGATGAAGAAGCTGCATGGAACATTGTTCCCTCAGTGAGAGGAGGGGAACAGAACTCATGTTTGATTCAAAGAGCCTTCAAAGAAGAACCAGCATGGAATAATGCCCTCCCAGTGAGTGAGAGAGGGAGGACAGGATCCATGCTGGGGCAGAACTTAAGGGGAACCAAAATTGAGACAGGGCTGAAAAGTGGAAATGTAGTTGGATGGTATTGTGCAACAGCTAGGAAATTGGGTAGGCAGCAGGGGATGAAGAAGGGAGAGTGGTGGATAGGAGGTAAAAGAGTGGGAGTGGGGTGAGGCGTAATAATGGGTGTTATTTTCTGACTGATCAAGATGCCCTGAAACTGGAATGACTTATGGAACTGGCTGATTCATCTGGGAGACCCTGAGTCCAGGGGAGGGGGGGCTGAATTAGATTTGAGTGTTTAAATGTTGTTATGATAAAAAGAAGTAATCTTTGAATATATGGAATTTTTTTGGTATAAATTTGAGGCTAAGGGGAGCAATAGAGGTTAGATGGATGGGAAAATAAATTTAGATTTGGATTAAGATGAATTATGGGTGGATTTCAGCAAGGCCTTTGACAAGGTGCCCCATGATATTCTTGTAAAGAAGCTGGTAAAATGCGGGCTAGACAATGCTACCATTCAGTGGATTTTTAACTGGCTGACTGACCGAACCCAAAGGGTGCTCATCAATGGCTCCTCCTCATCCTGGAGAGTAGTGACTAGTGGGGTGCCACAGGGTTCTGTCTTGGGCCCAGTCTTATTCAACATCTTTATCAATGACTTGGATGATGGGCTTGAGGGCATCCTGAGCAAGTTTGCAGATGACACCAAATTGGGAGGGGTGGCTAATACCCCAGAGGACAGGATCACACTTCAAAATGACCTTAACAGATTAGACCAGGCATCCCCAAACTGCGGCCTTCCAGATGTTTGGCCTACAACTCCCATGATCCCTAGTTAACAGGACCAGTGGTCAGGGATGATGGAAATTGTAGTCCAAAACATCTGGAGGGCCGAAGTTTGGGGGTGCCTGGATTAGACAACTGGGCCAAAGCAAACAAGATGAATTTGAACAAGGAGAAATGTAAAGTACTACACTTGGGCAAAAAAAAATATGAAAGGCACAAATACAGGATGGGAGACACCTGGCTTGAGAGCAGTACATGTGAAAAGGATCTAGGAGTCTTGGTAGACCACCAACTTGACATGAGTCAACAGTGTGATGCAGCAGCTGAAAAAGCCAATGCAATTCTGGGCTACATCAATAGGAGTATAGCATCTAGATCAAGGGAAGTAGTAGTGCCGCTGTATTCTGCTCTGGTCAGACCTCACCTGGAATACTGTGTCCAGTTCTGGGCACAACAGTTCAAGAAGGATACTGACAAGCTGGAACGTGTCCAGAAGAGGGCAACCAACATGGTCAAAGGCCTGGAAACGATGCCTTATGAAGAACGGCTTAGGGAGCTGGGTATGTTTAGCCTGGAGAAGAGAAGGTTAAGGGGTGATATGATAGCCATGTTCAAATATATAAAAGGATGTCATATAGAGGAGGGAGAAAGATTGTTTTCTGCTGCTCCAGAGAAGCGGACACGGAGCAATGGATTCAAACTTCAAGAAAGAAGATTCCACCTAAACATTAGGAAGAACTTCCTGACAGTAAGAGCTGTTCGGCAGTGGAATTTGCTACCAAGGAGTGTGGTGGAGTCTCCTTCTTTGGAGGTCCTTAAGCAGAGGCTTGACAGGCATATGTCAGGAATGCTTTGATGGTGTTTCCTGCTTGGCAGGGGGTTGGACTGGATGGCCCTCGTGGTCTCTTCCAACTCTATGATTCTATGATTCTAAGTCACAACTCAGCGGAAACACTTGTGATGCACAAAATCCCAGGACTAGCTGGGCCATCCCTCCAGCTGTGGCACTCAAGGCCCAGATTTTGTCGGGGAAATTTGTCACCTCTAATTACACACCAGACCCGGGGACAGGAACCTGCAGAACAGCAAATCCAGCTGCATTCTCAAATACCCTCTGAAGATAACTTAAGTTGTTGCTTGGGTTTGGGCTTGGGACCTGCAGGGTGTCTCCCTCTGTCAGACTATTTTGGGCTCTTCTCTTCCCACAAGCCGCCTGCAGCTCTATTTCAAGGACTAAGCAAGCCAAGAGATGCTACTTATAGGCTCTCCTGGTCCAAAGGGGGAAAGACACCGCAAGCAGGAATAAACAGAGACCTCTCCAACCACTGGCTGGCAGTGGAGAGGACTCACAGCCTGGAGCCTCCCAGGCTCCAGTGTGTTCCTGTGTGCCTGCTGGGCAGAGTCAGGCCTGGTAACAATGGCCAGCAATGCCTACTTTTAGAAAAGGCTGTGCATTGTTTGTGGATTGGGTTTTTTTAATTGTTTTGTCCCTCTCCCTCCCCCCCACCGCCCTCTCCCACCCGAGCCTAGTGGGGGCCTGGCGGCCTGGCAGGGGCCTAGGGGCCGACATAAAACAAAGGGCGTGCTGCGGCCTGCGATCCGGGTGCTCCCCATCTCCCCCCCGGGCCTAGTGGGGGCCTGGCAGCCTGGCAGGGGCCGACATAATCCAAAGGCCGTGCTGCGTCCTGCGATCCGGGTGCTCCCCCTCTCCCCCCCCCGGGCCTAGTGGGGGCCTGGCAGGGGCCTAGGGGTCTGGTAATGGCCGCCTTGGTGGTTTCAGTTGCTTGGTTTATAATGTCATTATTTGGTGCCGCCCTTCAGAGCTTTTTCTGGTGACGTCTAATTTGGGCACCACTTTTTTGTGTGTTTATTCACTATTTTAGGTGTGAAAGTCCAGGAGCCCCCTCTGCCTGGGTGGGATCCAGGCCCTGACCTCGCCTGACTCCCTTGATCCAGATTCCTGGCTGAGTTTACAGGCTTTTAATGGTCTGCCTACTTAAGAGAAAGGGGGAGGCAGCATCAGTGGTGGAATTTGGGGTTCTTGCCCATCATTGCTGCTGCAGAAGTGCGGGCATTGTTTTTTCATGTTGAGGGTGAAGAAGGGAGAGGCCAGGGGAAACCTTTCAGTCAGAGCCGTGTCTGCTGTGCTCTCTGGCTCTAGGGCCAGGAGCCGCCTCTTGGACTCAACAGCTTCTTGTGGGCTCTGGTCCTGCTCATGTGTAAAGCTTCTTGTTTGCCTCCTCATTTGCAGGGAGCGGAGATGGCCAGGGGCAGATCCTGCAGCGCTTTCCAGAGAAGGACTGGGAGGACAACCCTTTCCCCCAGGGCATTGAACTGGTGAGTAGGGCGGCTGAGGGCGGCTGCAGACCACAGAGTCTGGCATTCCCAGATCCCATCTCACGGCACACAGTGGGTTTTAAGGGAACAGGAACAGGAGACAAGCAGTTGGCACCGGGGTTGGTGGGCTGCAGATTCCTATTATTATTACCGTATTATTAGTGCATTTTGCAGAATTTGATATATACAACTTCCAGATATTTTTATTTTTCTCTTATCTCCTCCGTGGTTTCATATTTGTTCCTAGTTATGCTGCATTTCTTCATACATCAACCATTTTCAGTTTATAACCTAGTTGTTGTTTCTGCTGTTCACATATCTAGTACTACCTGAAGGTTTATTTGACCATTGGACCTCTTTAAATATTCTCCAAAGAGATCAAGATGAGAACTGGATATACCTTAGGCTACATGCAGCTTCCTTTGTGCCTGACCACTGGTCATGCTGGCTGGAGATGAGAAGAGGTTCCAAGAACTCGGGCCAGAAGGGAGATTGATTTAAAGTCTTCAAGCAGTTTTATTTCTTTATAATGAGACAAATTCCAGTTGAGATAAATTCCAATAATGAGACAAATTCCAGTTGAAATAAATTCCAGGACAAGGCCCTGTTTCGATTATTCTTCTTCAGCTATGTTTTCTTGGTCAAGGTATACCCATTGTGTTTGCCTGATGTCATTATGACATCAAATGATTGCCATGTGGGTTGTTCCACCCACCTGCCAAAGTTTGCCCTGAAACCACCTTGGAAGACAGCTTCCCCCTGTTTTTAATGCAAACTGCTTGGTGCTCCTGGAGGAAGGTGCCTTCCTGCCACCCATCAGGGGCTGGGGCTGGGGGCTTGATTTGCTTCTGGAGCAGAAAGTGTTTTGTCTTGAACTGGAAGGGCAAAGCTCTATTTTAACAGCAGATTCAATCCAAATCACTTCATGCTGCAGTTCCCACTGCCCATTGGTTGACCAGAAGTGGGAGTGCACTGGGCTTCAGCAAAGGAGCAAAGGGGAGCATACTTTAAGCCTCTGATAGTTCCTTTGTAGCCACATCAGATCCTGACCCACACCTGGAGTCACCTGTGACGGCAGGTGTGAGGCAGGTAGGCCTGGACCTGAGCCCAGGAGCATTCTCCTCTCCTGCAGTTTCTAGCAACTGGTGTTCAGAAGCATTTCTTCCTCTGACTGGAGGGCCCAGCATAGCCATTGAGGCAAGTAGCCATTGGGAGCCGTCTCCTCCTCCATGAATTTGTCTAATCCTCCTTTCAAGCTATCCAAGTTGGTGGCTGTCACTGCCTGGGAATGTCAGTTTTGCTGGCAGATTTCAAGCCACCTCCTTCAGGGGGCTGAAAACAGGGACATTTCATAAATGGTTGACGTTAGCCCATCACTTCATCTTGATATTTAGTCTCTTGCAGTTCAAGCTAATAGTTTGAAATGGGAAGCAATGTTAGGACTGAGTGTTTGCGGAAAGCTTACATTGTGGAAGGAGATTAAGCTCCCCTCTTCCTTTAAGCTGAAATCTTTGCTTGCTCCAGTTGATTCACATAGAGGAGGGAATGGAAGCCCTGTTCTCCCTTAGAGACAGGACAGGCTTTCTCCACACCTTTTGGCTTTGAGCTAACCATAACCAACTGAAAAGCCCCATTATCACTTCATTCCCTTTCAGAGCAGGGGGCTCTTTGTCACCGCCATTGTCTTGCCAGCTGGATTTGGTTAGGCCTCTCTGTGGATTATTCCTCCTCTTCCTTACCACCAACATTTTCTGTACTTAAACACAAACCGAAGGCTTTCACCTTTTTCTCCACCACCCGTGACATGTAGCAGCTCTCTGTACTGTGGTACAAACTCTGCTAACCTGGAAGTAGTACCTCGGGTTGTGAACTTTGCCCCAGGATGAGAACGGAAATCGCGCACTGGCAGCGCGGCAACCGTTTCAGGTTACAAATTAAGTCCATAACCTGAGCTCCCACTGTATTTGTGTCCACAATGTTTGCATTTTATCTTATTTGTCGGTGCCAGCTTGTAGGCCAGCTCCTGTGAGCTCCCACAGCCACCGTGCTCTTCCACGTTTGCCAGTCTTCCGCCCCGAGGCTGTTTGCCTCAAGCCCTTCCTTTCTCTGGCTGCGGGCATTGGCAAGAGGGGACACGGGAAACACTCTCTGTGGCTTGGCTAAACTCAGGAAGCCTTTGGGCTGCACCTCCAGCCCTGAACACTCTGTGCCGAGGGGCCTGGGACGGTTTGCCTTCCACAAGACCCTGCTGGGTACCGTTTATTTCTGTTGCTGCCCTGATGGAGGGAAGACCGGGAGCAGGGACGGGTTGCTGGAGGCAGCATAGTGGGTGGGGCGGATTTGCCACCTTGGGCCAGGCTTGGAAGGGGATGGGCAGGTGTGGGCTGGTGCCTGTTGCACCTGCAATGTGCCCCAGAGGGTGGGGCCAGCCGGCCTGGTGTCACAGCCAGCTGAGGACGCCTGGTGTTGGCCTCACCCAGGATGCCGGCAGACAGAAAGAGCTTTCTGGGGTGGAGCCACCACTCCCAAGTCCTCCTGGGAATCTGGGCTTGTCTGTCTGTGGTTTGTTCGGAAGCTTCCTTGTGAGTAAGTACTGTGTTTGGGGGACACCCCTGCCTCGCTCTCTGCAAGACTTGTATGGGAAATGGAGAACCTCTGGCCATGAGTGAATCTCCTTGTGGTGGAACAAAGGGCACAGGCTGGCTTCTCCTCTGCCTCTTGGCTCCAGGGGGTGGCATTGGGACTCTGCTCGTTTGGGGACCAGGGGCATCCTGAGCCCCCCCTGCACAGGGAAGAGAGGCCTGCTCAGCTGCCTCCTTGCCTTTGCTCTTGCAGTTTTGCCAGCCAAGCGGGTGGCAGCTCTTCAGTGAGAGAAACCCCCCGACCTTCTTCATTGCTGTCCTGACCGACATCAACTCGGAGCGGCATTACTGTGCCTGCTTCACTTTCTGGGAGGCGATTGAGAGCAGCCAGGTAAGAGGGGAGCAGTGGGCTTTCCTGGGTCTTTCTTGCCTCCGAGGACGAGCCCCACAAAGCGTGATGGGCATTGACAACCAGCCTCATGAAGGTGGCTGCCCTCAGCCAGCAGGACGGCCTGACCCCTTTCTCTCTTGCCAGCTGCAGAACCACCTTAGGAACGAGGAGGAGGAGGAGGGGGAGGTGGCCGCCCTCATACAGCCAGCCCAACTCTTTGCCCCAAAGAGTTTGGTGCTTGTCTCCCGCTTGGACCACGCAGAGGTCTTCCGGGTAAGGTTGGGGGGGGGGAGGCATTGGAGGCCAGAGAAACCTCTGTCTGAGGGACTCCACCATGAGCCAAGCCCTCTGCCCCTCCGCTCCCTGAGTGGCTGGCCCATGGCCTCCCGGGTGCTGCCTGCCAGGGGCAACTGATGGGAAGGGCCGGCCATGCGGAGTCCTTCCATGTGGAGCTGCCATTTCTTTGCTCTCTTTATAGCTCTGCCCCTGAACGGCACAGAAGGTGAAGCTACCTCCTGGCCCCTTCTTCTGCCTTGGGGCTGAAGCTCTCCTGGGAGGGGGGCGCTCCCTATTTTGAGCAGGTCTCTTCTTGCTTTTGTCCCTGGCCAATAACCCACCAGCATGTCCACTTATCCTGTTTCACCTGCAGAACTGCCTGGGGCTGGTTTACACCATCTTTGTGGACGGACTGAACACCTCCCTGGAGACGGTCATCGGGAGCCTCCTGACCTGCACCATCCCCATCACAGGAGGTGCCCAGGTGGGTTCCTGATGCCCCCTGGCATTTCCACCAGGCTGCCCTCTAGGCAAGATGGAGCCCTGTGAGTGCTGGGGAACAGGCTCTCCCCCAGGCCCCTCCAGCACTGGGGGCTGATGTGGCCAGGGGTCTCAAGCAGGTTAGGTAGAGCTCCCTCACTTGCTTGGTCTGCCCAGGATGGAGCCTCCTCTCTGCTTGGCGCTCAGTCCCGCTTCTCGTGCATCACAGGGAGTGATCAGGTGAAAGATACCTGGCTGGAGAGTGGCAGTGCCTTTCAAGCAGCTTCATGGGGCTGGCTGGCTGGCTGAGCACTTCCCAGGCCCCTCAGCCCTCTCCCTGGCAAGGGGGCTGAGACCTCTTCTGATCACAGCTTGCCAGGTGCCCTGTGGGCAGGGAGAGCTTGCACAGCTGGCAGCATGCTGGGAGGATGCTTCTGGCTTTGTGGATCCTGCTCCAAGAGCGGCTGGCTGGCTGGGCAGCCTGTGCCCCTCCTGGCTCTCTTGTGGGGTGCCCCCATGTGCTCTTGGCTTGCTGTGTCCCTCTTGGCGTGCTGCCTCTCTTGTGTGGCTGTCTGTCTGCCTGCCTGCCCGCCCGCTGCCCGCCTGTCCGTCCGCTGCCCCGTGTTTCTAATTTTCTGTGCTGTTTCTGTCTGTCTCTATCTCAGCCTGACACGGAGGACGAAGGAGCGGTATGCACAACTTTTCTCTCCTCGGAGGCATTTTGGGGGTTGAGATGGTGCTGCTTCAGTACGTCCCTCTCAGGAAAGATCAGCGCACAGCTCTCTGTGGCCCTTGGTGTGGGGCAGTGCCTACGAGTTGGGGAGGGGGGCAGGGACTGAGAGAGAACAGAAAGGGAGGGGAGAACAGCAAGTGTCCTGCCTCAGCGGGGGCAAGGGCTTCATAGGCCAGCCCTGAATGTCACGCGTCGTAGGCTGACAAGGTCCTTCCGCAGTGCCTGGAAGCTCCCAGGGAGCTGGACATTTGTGCCAGCTGCCTGTCCTCTTCTCTGTGTCTCTGTCCGTCTCTCTTTTTCTCACTGTCTCCTTGGTGCAAGTGCTCTTCAGCCCAAGCTCTGAGATCCCCTTCCTAACAGCGGGCCTGCAGTTGGCCCTGGAGGCAGGGAGCTCCCTTCCCCATGTGCACCCCCTTGGGTGAGGGGTGTCTTGGGGGCGCTTCCTGCCAGTCTGCCTTCTGGAGCCCAAGGGAGGAGCGAAGGGCTTCTTGCTTCTGACTGACTGCTGGCCGTGGGGATTGTGTTTGTCTCTTCCAGAGGACCATCTCTCTGGGCGCAGGGGACCGGCAGGTGATCCAGACGCCCATCAATGATTCCCTTCCCATCAGCAACTGCAGCGTGGCCCTCCTCTTCCGACAGCTCGGTGAGACCCGCCTCAGGCCCACTTGGGAGGGAGTCCGTGTCTCTAGAGAGAGGGTGGTGCTCTGGCTGGGCCTTGGGCGCAGGGCTTGCCCCCTGCCCTGCTCCATGGTGACCCAGCTGGGAGGGGCCTCTCCAATTCCTCCCTTCCTTCCCTCCCAGGGATCACCAACGTGCTGTGCCTCTTCTGCGCGGCCCTCACAGAGCACAAGATCCTGTTTCTCTCCAGCAGTTACCAGAGGCTGACGGACGCCTGCCGGGCCCTGCTGGCCCTCCTGTTCCCCCTGAAGTACAGGTGAGCAAAGGGAGCTCACCTGCAAGGAGGGAGGGGGAGGGTGCTCCCTGGAGAGGGGCGCCTTTTGTTGCCAAGTCTGCCGGCCTGCATTGGTGGTTTCTTGGTTCCAGCTTCACATACGTGCCCATCCTGCCTGCTCAGCTCTTGGAGGTCCTCACCACACCAACCCCTTTCATAATTGGCGTGAGCTCCATCTTCCAGGCAGAGACACAGGAGCTGGTGAGTCTCTGAGCCAGCCTGAGCTCAGCGGAGGGAAGGAGGACTCTGGGGGACAGCGGAGGCTAGGCTTGCCAGGGGGCCTTTTCAGGAGCAGGGGGGTCATCCCATTCTTCTCTTGGGAACTTGTTTTCTCTCCTGGGGTGACAGGTGAGTTTGTCTTGGGTGTCAGAAACAGATTCTCCTTCCAAAGGAGCCCCCTCAGACCCCCCAACTCCTCCCTCCCTGGGAGCTAGGCTGGGGCCCAAGGGGCCTCTCGGTAGCCTGGCCTGTGTCCTTTCCCTCTTTGCCCCTTGTGGACTCTGCCATTGCTCTCTGACTTTTTCCAGCTGGATGTGATCATCGCTGACCTGGATGGGGGAACGGTGACTGTCCCTGAGTGCATCCATATCTCTCTGCTGCCTGAGCCGCTTCTCCATCAGACACGGGAAGCCTTGTCCATGGTGAGTGCTGCCCCTTGGCTCCTGCGCCTCACAAGAGGCCTGAAGACCCTCTGCCTTGGGTTTCATGGCCAATAGGCACCCGGGGGAGGGGGATCTGTGGCAGCTGGTCATGGGGGAACCTGGCACCGCCAAGTGGCGTTTGGTGCTACAAGGGGGCTGCATCCTGAACCCACAAGGCCAAGAGGCCAAGGACTCGTCAGTGGATGAACTTGCCATCTTACAATGAATATTGTTAATGATAAATAGCGGAATGGAAAAGTGAGAATCTGGATGCTGGGGGGGAAAGGGGAAAGTGGATCCCTTCTGGTTTTCTCCATGGTGATGTTTTGGAGCAGAGAAGCTCCCCCCACATTATTTGTAAAAACTGGGCATGTGTCATGAAGCCTGGGAACTGATTCTCCAAGTAATGAGAGAGAGAGAGAGAGAGAGAGAGAGAGAGAGAGAGAGAGAGAGAGAGAGAGAGAGAGAGAGAAGGAGCGATTCTGCTCTTGGGCTTGCAGGGGGGGCAGGGAAAGGAGGGGTGTGTGGCTGGAGGCTGAGCCCCTTCCCAGCTGAGAGGGTATCCTTGCCCTTGTTTCTCTGTGCAGGTCTTGGATCCAGAGTTGGAGATTGCAGACCTGGCATTCCCCCCATCGCCCACCATCTCTGCATCCTCCCTCAAGATGCAGGTAAGTGGTACAGGCTGCTGGGAGGAGGGGGCACCTGGCTTGGCCTGACTCCTCCTCTGAGAAGAGCACTGGAGCTGGCAAGCCGCACCTACAGTGCCCTGATAGCCAATCGAGACCGTGTGCAGCAGCAGTGAAAAAGGCAGGCTCCTTCCCAGGATGCTGGACTAGATGGGTCCTTGGCTGGATCCAGCAGCAGCCGCAGGAGCAGGCTCTTTTTGTGTTCTTCTGGGTGGGGAGTGCAGAGCCCCTTCACTCCCACAGCCAGGAAGAGCCGGCCAGGGGAAGGCGTGAGCACCCTTTTGGGAGGGGCAGCCGTTGGTGCTGCAGAGCCCATCGTCCTGTCCTCTGGCCGAAGCTGCCCTCCTCGGCCAGCTCCCCCTGCTTGACCATTTCCCCTTCCTCCGTCTTGGGCTGCAGGACAAGGAGATCCGGGCTGTCTTCCTCCGCTTATTTGCACAGCTGCTCCAGGGCTACCGCTGGTGCCTCCACATCATCCGCATCCACCCGGAGCCAGTCATTCGCTTTCACAAGGTAGCAAGGGGGGGGGCGGAGGAGGGTTGTCATGGGTTGCCCACCCTTCCCCCTCCGCTCTTGGGTGGGTTGCACAACATGAAGAACAAAAGCCCAGTGGCTCAGGGGTCCAAAGCCAGAGGCAGGAGTCTCCTTGCGAGGGCCCACAGAGCAGGAGCCCCCCTTTCGGAAGCCACTGCTGCTCTGGCTCTCCTGCGCTGCACGCCAGGCTGGCAAACCTTGTCTTTCCGGAGTTGGACAAGCATCAAGGGCTCCGTCCTAACCATCCCTGTTGCCTGTTGGGCGCATGGGGAAGATCCTCTTTCAGTCGGTGTCTCTCTGGGATTTGAAATGGCTTTCTAGATGTGCAGCTGTTCTGCCTGTGTTTTGATTGCATTGTGAAGCGGCTTTGAGATGCTTCCCACAAGACCCACCAGTGCCTCTTCCTCTCCCTCGGTCTAGGCAGCCTTCCTAGGGCAGAGGGGGCTGGTGGAAGATGACTTCCTTCCGAAGGTGCTGGAGGGCATGGCCTTCGCTGGCTTTGTGACGGAGAGGGGGCCCCCCTACCGAGAGATTGACCTGTTTGATGAGGTGAGGAGTGGCGGCTGGAGGAGATCTCCCCCTGGGCCCTCCACGGCCACAAGGTCCAGTCACCCAGTCCTCCTCTCCTCCCGCCCTTTCCCTCTCTTAGCTGGTGGCCAATGAAGCGAAGCGGATGCAGGCGGACGAAGGGAGTCAGGCCAGGGTGCGGCGCCACATCAAGGAACTGGCAGAGCACCTGTACAAAAACGTACGTGGGTGTTGTGTGTGCAGATGATGCCCCCAGCTTGGGGTAATTCTGTCCCTTTGTCCCTGGCACACAGTGGAACAGGCAGCGGGGGGCCAGCTTGCACCACAGACTTTGCTGGAATCCCTTCCTGCCCCATCCAGCAGCCCCTCTTCTCCCCAAGTGGCAGCCCTTCCTCCTCCTCCTCCTCCTCTCCCCCATGGCAGCTGAGCAAGGCTGTGCTGCTGCTCTCTACCCTTCAGCCAGGCTGAACGGAGGCTCTGCGCTTGAGCTCAGGAGGGAGGGCCTCCTTCAGAGCCTCCTTGATTACCCCCCCCTCCCCTGGTTTTGCTTGCCCAGGAGAACCCGTATCCTGCTGTGACGATGCACAAAGTACAGAAGCCTACGGAAGGCTGCCACCTGCGCCTGCACCAGCGGCCTTTTCCTCGCCTGGATGAAGGCACCATCCAGTGGATCGTTGACCAGGCAACAGCCAAGCTGCAAACGGCTCCCCCCTTAGTCAAGGCAGAGAAGAAGTGCATGGTGCCGTCTGGGCCTCCCCTGGGTATGTGGAGCATGCAGAGTCTTGCCCCTGCCTCTAGGTGGTGCTGTGGGCAGGGAAGTCTTGTGGGTTGCCTGGGTCCCTGGCATACCCGTCAACTCCCGGATTGAAAAATCCGGGATCAGCAGCAGCGCGGCACCGGAAGTCGCTTCTACGCATGTCTGGAAATGCGTAGAAGTGACTTCCGGTGCCGGCACTGCCCGGTTTCCGGTGCCCAGACATGGGCAGAGTGGCACCCGAAATCGGTTCTGTGCATGTCCAGACATGCGCAGAAGGAACCTCCCTGGCCGGCAGGAGCTGCTTTGAAAATCCGGGGGAAATACGGGATATTTCGCCATTCGGGATAACAGTGAGAAATGGCTTTAAAAACGGGGGTTTCCTGTGAAAAACGGGAGACTTGGCAGCTGTGGTCCCTGGAGATGCTTGTCTGCTCCTTGGATGGCCGCTGGCCCCTTGGAGAGTGGTCAGGAGCAGGAGTGCCAGCGGACCCTCTCTCTGGGCCTCTGACTTGGAGCCAGGGCTCTGAAAGGACCAGTGCTTGCGATCTCCGGAGGAGGCCATGGCAGCCTCATAGGCCTGCTGGCCCTCTTCTTCCATCCCTGAGCCTTGCAGAACCCTGTGGTTCTGTCCATTGCCCTGCGGAGGCTCCTCTTCCTGCCCCCCATGTAGGGTGTGTCCAAGATGCAGCAGGGAAGGGGCCGTGATGGGGACGGGCATCTTCCTTCTCCCCCCAGGGGCCATCATGGACCGCAATGGCATCATCTTGGCCAACAGCGCCCGCCGGCTGGAGGTGGTCAGGAACTGCATCTCCTATGTCTTTGAGAGCAAGATGCTGGAGGCCAAGAAGGTGAGCTCCTGGGAGCCTTCCAGCCCCTTTCCCCCAAGAGGGGCCTGCGGAGGAGGCAGAATCCAGCTCTTCTGGCTCTCTCCTTCTGCCCACTTTCATTGCTTCTCCACTGACTGGCAGGTTTCACTTGGGGGCCTCCGTGTGCTGCCAGACCTCCCCTTGCAGTTGGTGGGAAATGAAAAGCCAGCCCCCCCCCTCTGTCTCTCGGCTTTCTTGTATGGACGATTTGGAGCCTCACTCTGGTGGGGGTTGGTACTGTGTGTGTGTGTTTGGGAGGTCCCTGGGCAGCGCAGGGTGGGCTGGCCTCGCCCCTTTGGGCCCCCACCTCAGCGCCGCTCTTGCCGCCTTGCAGCTCCTCCCGGCCGTCCTCCGTGCCATGAAGAGTCGCGCTGCTCGCCACTGCCTGACCCAAGAGCTGAACCTCCACGTGCAGCAGAACCGGGCGGTGCTGGACCACCAGCAGTTTGACTTCATCGTCCGCATGATGAACTGCTGCTTGCAGGTGGGCTGGGGCCCAGGGAGGGAGGGAGCGGCCGGACCGGGGGGGGGGGGAGGCTCTGGACTCTCCGGGGTTCCATGCTGACTTCCCCTCCTGTCCGCCTCAGGACTGCAGTGCTTCTGATGAACATGGGGTGGCGGCTGCGCTCTTGCCGTTGGTGACTGCCTTCTGCCGCGTGAGTAGCCCTTGGGCCTGGTGGGGAGAGGGCTCCCTTGGGCCCAAGCTGGCCCAAGATGAAGGTGGCTGGGCTAGTGAGCTTGTGGCCTTTACGCAAGCTGCCTCCTCCTCCTCTTCCCACCCCAGAAACTGAGCCCAGGGATCACCCAGTTTGCCTACAGCTGTGTGCAGGAGCACTTGGTGTGGACCAACATCCAGTTCTGGGAGGCCATGTTCTACTCTGACGTGCAGAACCACATCCGGGCTCTGTACCTGGAGGGAATCGAGGACGAGGGGGAGAACCACGTGGAGAAGGTAAGGAAAGAAGCAGGGGAGAAGGGGGCCTGGGGCGGGGGCGGTGTGTGCCCGTGGGCTGTGGACAATGGTTTTCCTGCTCCCCCTCCCAGGCAAATGAGGAAGGGCCATCGCAAGAGGAGAAGTCGGCCCTGGAGATTGCGGCTGAGCAATGTCGCCTGTGGCCCACTGTGAGCCGGGAGAAACAGCAGGAGCTGATTCAGAAGGAGGAGAGCACGGTCTTCAGCCAGGCCATTCACTACGCCAACCGCATGAGCTACCTGCTCCTGCCCCTCGACACCAGCAAGAACCGGCTCCTGCGCGGCTCCGGCCTGGGTGATGCCGAGAGCGTCAGCAACAGCTTCATCACTAACAGGTAGCCTGTGGGGCTCGGACGGGGAGGCACCTAGGAGGGGGAGAGGGGGCCTCTCGGCCGTGGGGAGGGCAGTCCTGGCCCCAGAGGAGTTCAGCCTCCCCTCTGCCTCGCCAGCATTGCAGGAAGCGTGGCCGACAGCTACGACACGGAGAGTGGCTTTGAGGAGGCAGAGAGCTCGGACGTGGCCAACTACGTGGTGCGCTTCATCAACCGCTTTGTGGACAAGGTCTGCACCGAGAGCGGCGTCACCAACGAGCACCTCAAGGGGCTGCATGTCATGATCCCTGGTAGGTGCTCTGCCCCCCACCCTCTGGTGCCGAGTGGGGTCAGTGGGGTCTCCTCTCTCTTCCGCCTGTGACCCTGCCCTCCTCCCTCCCCCCAGACATTGTCCAGATGCACATTGAGACCCTGGATGCCGTGCAAAGGGAAAGCAAGAGGCTCCCCCCAATACAGAAGGTGAGGGTGGTCCCCTTTCCCGCCCCCGTGGGGGTCCTGAGCAAAAGGGTGGGGAGGGGCTGTTCCACTCAGGGGCTCCTCCGAGGAGCTGTGGGGTCAGGGCAGGGAGATTCCTGCCCAGCCCTGGCTCCATCCCCGCTTCCCGCTTGGCTTCTTGCAGCCCAAGCTGCTCCGGCCCAGCCTGCTGATGGGCGAAGAGAGCGTGATGGAGGGGCTGCGCGTCTACCTCATGCCGGATGGCAGGGAAGAGGCATCTGGGGGGGCTGGGGGAGGACCCCCCCTGCTTCCAGCCGAAGGCGCCATTTTCCTCACCACCTACCGCGTCATCTTCAAGGGCACCCCAACAGATCCACTAGGTGAGAGCCAGGTGGGAGGGATCCCAGTAATGACATCATCATTATTATGGGGAGGGAAAGAGGGAGCTCTCGCTGCTCCTCCTCCTCCTGCTGCTGCTGGCCGGCCCTGTCCTTGGGGGACTTGCTGAGCTCCCTTCTGGCAGCAGAGCCGCCCATCTAGCTTTGAGCCGCCAGCTGGGCTGACGCTGCCTCTTTCTCTGCAGTCGGGGAGCAGGTGGTGGTCCGCTCCTTCCCCATCGCTTCCCTGACCAAAGAGGAGAAGATCACAGTCCAGGCCCAGGTGGACCAGTTCATCACGGAGGGCTGCGCTCAGCTCCAGCTGCGCTCCTGCACATTCCAGGTGAGCCCGGGGGGAGGGGGGAGGAGGCACCTCGGCAGAGCCCCTCCCCAGAGGAGGGCAGCCGTGCTCTGAGCTGGGGTCAGCTTGGCCCAGTTCCGCCAGGCCTGATCCCGCCTTGCCTTGGCCCACAGTTGCTGCGCATTGCCTTTGACGAGGAGGTGGCCTCTGAGAGCGCAGAGACCTTCCGGAAGCATCTCAATAAGCTGCGCTACCCCCAGCAGGCCTCCGACACCTTTGCCTTCACAGTGGGCCACCTGAGCAAGGCTGCCCTGCAGCCCAAAGTCAAGGAGAAGAACCCGTCACTCAGGTGCGAGCAGATGCCGAAGGAGCACGGCTCAGGTTTGGGGGAGGGAGACTTGGGGGTCCCCCCTTCAGAGGCAGGACCCTCTGACGGGGTGGGGCTGGGTGGTGCTCCCTGTAGGGTCTCTGGCTTCAGGCTTTGTCCTGCCTGCGGCCCATGTGAGTGTCTCGCTGGCCTCTGGTGGGTGGTGCCTTTTTAGTGACCAGCGCCCAGCTGGAGGCAGCAATGCTGCAAGCTCTGCTGGCGGGTGTTGTTTCCTTGGGGCCCCTGGGGGCCCTGAGCCACACGAGGCAGCAGGGCATGGAGCAGGGGCTGCAGCCGGCCCCCCAGAGGCGCCTCCCTCCCTCCCTCCCTCCCTCCCGCCTGCTGCTGCTGCTACCACCGTCCCACAGCCAGTGCCCTGTCCTCTCCAACTCTTGGGGGCCCTTTTGGGGTACAGGGGGGCATTGTCGCCATGTGGCTCTCCCCAGCCTGCGCTGGCTGGCTGCTGTTCCAGGGTCTGCTTAAGACTGAAAGGAGCAGCTTTCTTCTGCCCCATCCAGCTCCCCGTCTTGCCTGCTGGGGCTGGTGTGGCCCCCCTGCCAGCCAAACAGCTCCCTCCCTCTTTCTGTGTCCTAGAAGGGCTGGGCTGGGCTGCGCTGCCCTTTATCCTGGCCTCTTCCCCCTCTCCTGTCTCCTCACCCCTCACCCCACAGCTGCTCCACCTTCTGCCTTGCTCTTCTCCTGCTGGCTGGGGGTGGGGGTGGGGGGAGGCACTGACGACGGGGTTTCTCTTGCACCCCCACCAAGCCTGCGGTTGAGCTCACTGGCTCTCACCCTCTTCCTGCTTTAGGACCATCTCCAGGAACCTGGTGAAGAACGCCAAGAGGACGATTGGCCGCCAGTATGTGACGCGCAAGAAGTACACGCCCCCTCCCTGGGAGGCGCGGGGGAACCAGCAGCACTTCCTGGAGGACAATGAGGACGAGATCTCAGGTATGGGTGGCCCTGGGTCCGGGGGGGGGGGGGCTGCTTGGGGTGGAGGGTCCTCTTCCTGAGCTTTGCCCAACCCTGCCTGGCTGACTGCAGTGTCTGAAGAAGTGGACCGCAGCACCTTGACCCCGTCCACCACCATCCGGCCCTCGGACAAGATGACCATGAGCCACCTAGTAGAGCGCGCCTGTTGCCGGGACTACCAGCGCCTGGGCCTGGGGACGCTGAGCAACAGCCTGACCCGCTCCAAGAACGAGCCCTTCCGCATCTCCACGGTCAACCGCATGTACGCCATCTGTCGGAGGTGAGTGGGGAGGATGCCCAGAACGTGGGCAGGGCACGGGGGGGGGGGTCTCCATGGGGGGCCCTTGCCAGCATAGCTGTCAAGTTTTCCCTTTTCTCACGAGGAAGCCTATTCAGCATAAGGGAAAATCCCTTTAAAAAAGGGATAACTTGGCAGCTATGCTTGCCAGACAGGCAGCTGAGGGGAGACCTGGGATTCAGAGTCTGGGCACGGGATCAGGAGGAGTTCAGCAGCAGGTTCTCTGAGCCAGTGGGCTTCTGGGCTAGAAGAGGGGTCTGCACCTTCCTCCTTTAGCCTCCCTGTGAAGGTCCAGGGACAGGGCACCTAGCGCTCCTCACTCGCCCACAGTCCGTCCATCTGTCACCCTAAAGGAGCGAGTTGGGCTTCTGACAAGGGGGATTCACAGACTGGATGCCAGGGGGTGTATCTGTGTCCATGGTCCAAGGTTCTTCCTCCAGCTGGGGATGCTCTGCCCTCTCCCTTCTCCCCCTTCTTGAGGAGGGGGGGGCTCTCTGGCCACCTGCCTGATTCCTCTGACTGCACTCTGAGGCCCCAATCCAGATCAGGGAACAGGCCGCCTCTGCAGGGAAATGTTTTCTGCCCATGCCCTGTTTCCTCTTCCTCAGCCCCACTATTTCCTGGCCTTCTCTCAACTGTGGCCCCGTCTGTTGGTGGTGCCCCTGCTTTTGGTGGGGGGAAGTGGGGCTGCATATTCCGTTTTGCCTCTGGGGCAGAGGGGTCCACTCTGGAAGCTAGTCCTGACCCAGAGCCTCTTGACTGGGAGATAACCCCCCAGGAGGTTGCACAGAAGTGTTTCGGTGGACAGCCGCACCCCCTCTTCCTCTCTAAAATAATACTTAAGAAGAATAACTTCCATCCTTCCATCCATCCACCCATCCCTCTCTCTCTTCCCTGCAGCTACCCTGGGCTGCTCATTGTCCCCCAGAGTATCCAAGACAATGCCATCCAGCGGATCTCGCGCTGCTACCGCCAGAACCGCTTCCCGGTGGTCTGCTGGCGGAACTCGCGCACCAAGGCGGTCCTCTTGCGCTCAGGCGGGCTGCATGGGAAGGGCATGGCGGGCCTCTTCAAGTCCCAGAATGCTCCTGCCACAGGTACAGCTGCCTCCCTCCCCCCCCCCGGCCTCCCGCCTCCCGAGGAGGCCCTGAGGCTGACCCCTTCCTTCCCTGCTGCTCCTCTCAGGTCCCTCTCAGGCCGACTCCACCAGCCTGGAGCAAGAGAAGTACCTGCAGGCCGTCATCAACTCCATGCCTCACTACGCCGACAGTGGCGGCCGCAACACGCTCAGTGGCTTCACCTCGGCCCACATGAGCAGCTCAGGTGAGGGCCTGGGGGGGGGGCTGTCCTGGGCTCAGAGGCAGCTGCGGTAGGTGGGGTCCTGGGCGTGCAGCGGGAGAGAGCATCCCCTTGACTGCCAGGCCAGGGGGCCACAGGCCCAGGTGAGTCTTGTCCATGTGCAGCTGTTGTATTGCCTCCATACCATCCTTGCTGGTGGAGCAGCCAGCGAGGGCCCTTGCCATCCCCATCAGCCCCCCCCTCCATTTGTCGTCTGTCTGAGCCATCCTGGAGAGAAGAGCCCCAACCGGCCCTCTGGAGCCAAGCAGCCCTCTGGCTCTGCCGGGAGAGGCCATTGGGCATGTTGTGGGAGGGGCCAGTGCCCCCCCGGTCCCTGCCGGATTTTGGGTGGGGACGACCCAAGGAGAGAAGAGGCCTTGCAGCTCTGGGGCTGGTTTGCTTTCCTTGGGTGTGGAACGTCCACCTTCTGTTGGTGCTACAGATTCTTCTGAGAAGCGGCAGCCCAGGCTGGGATCTCTTATGAAGCAGGTGATGGGAGGGAAGGACGAAGGGCCACTTAGCCGCGGAGGTGAGATGCTGCGTGCGGCCCCCGTAGAGTAGCCACGGAAGGGCCGTCTGGCTCCTGGGGGGCTGGGCTGGGCCTTCTCCAATCAGCCAGCAGGCGGAAGGGGGCCCGGCCACCCCAGGGCTGTTGCTCACAGCCGCCGCCTCTGGCTGCGTCCCTCCATCTTGCCTGCCCATCTGTCTTGCCCTCTCCATTGGGGACAAACATCCGTCTGCCATCCATCGCTGCTCCCTCTCTTCCTCCCCCCCCCCTTGCTGAGATGCCTCTCCGTCCTGTCCTCTCTCAGCCCTAGGTCACAGAGGTAGGCTCATTACCCTCTCCAGCCCCAAGAGCCTGGCAACAAAGGGACACCTCTCCCCCCGAGGTACAGTACGGGGCACTAACCTCCGGGACATGGCATTCACACTGCTAACTCGCCCCACTGGTGCCCACCCCCAGGCAGGCAGGCAGGCAGGCAGTCTAACCCACCCTCTGTGCTAACCCTTCCGGAGCCTCACAGCATGCTTTTCCGCCTGGCTTGGCCTGCCTCTTGGCCCCTTCTAGGTAAGGATCGGCTGGCCGGGGCCGCTGCGTCCCGTCTCCTGGGTGGGTATGGCTGGGGCCACCTTCCCCTGGCCTAGAGCTCTGGCTGGGAGGGGGGCAGCAGGCTCCAGGGTCAGCCTGCAGGAGAGAGCGGAGTCTTGGGCGCCACCTGACACCCCCTCCCTTGTAGGCAAATGGGGCAGCATCCGCGCCAGCGGGCGCATGAGCAGCTATGCTCTCAACATGGAGGTCGGCTCCCGCCTGGCCGGCAAGGAGCTGCTGAGCACGCAAGCCAATGGGGCCCCCTCCGAGGCCAGCTTCCTGCACCAGCATCGCGCCTCCCTCTACATCATCGGAGACAAGTCCCAGCTGCGGGTATGGTTCTCTTGGGTGCCCAGCAGAGAGGCAGCGGCTGGGAAGGGGGGCTGTGGGGCCCCTTCCTGATGGTGTCTCTTGGTCGCATCCAGGGCGTGAAGCCGGACCCTTTGCAGCACTGGGAGGTGGTGCCCATCGAGGTGTTTGACGCCCGGCAAGTCAAGACCAGCTTCAAGAAGCTAATGAAGGCCTGTGTGCCAGGCAACCCCTCCGCCGAGCCCGGCCAGACCTACCTGCGCTCCCTGGAGGAGTCTGAGTGGCTGATCCAGGTCAGTGGCCAGGCCGACGCTCTCGGCTGCAGTCGCCTCCATCCTCCTGGTCCCAAAGACTCCAGAGAGGTCAAGGCAGAGGAGGACTTGAGATTCGCCCGATAAGGAACAAAGTCCATCCGTTTCTGAGGTCAGCAAAGACTTGGCAGGCAGAAACTTGCCAGGCCCTGGAGCTGCAAGAAGGCCCTGGCTGCTGAGTCTCGTTTCTGTCACAGGAACCACCTTGTCCATCCACAGCTCCTGGGCCAGGCAGGCAGGGGGCAGTCTCCAGGTTTCCTGTGATGCAGAACTGGAGGAGCTTAGCAAGCTCAGGAGTTTAGTAAAATGGTTAAAAGAGCAGTAAATTAAAAGGAAGTGGTCAAGAGAAAGGTATATGGAAGGTATATATTTCCCAGTGGAGTGGCGGGGAGGCTGGGTGTTGCGCAAGTGGAAAGCGGCATGTGGCTTTCCAGCCTGCAGCTGCCAGGAAGGCTCTGGGTGTTTCTGAGGTGGGTCTGCAGGAGCTTCTGCGAGAGATTTGTCCCATTGAAGGTCAGGGAGAGGTTGGCACGTTTGCTCAAGGTGCGATGCCTCGGCCACCTTCTGGGATACTGCTTTTCTCCACAGATTCACAAGATCCTGCAGATCTCCGTGCTGGTGGTGGAGCTGCTTGACACAGGCTCCTCTGTGCTGGTCAGCCTGGAGGACGGCTGGGACATCACCACCCAGGTGAGCCTCCTTCCTCCCCCCCCCAGCACTTGCCCCGGAGGCCGGCCGTGACCCCCTCCTCTGCCCCCCAGGTGGTGTCTCTGGTGCAGCTCCTGTCGGACCCCTATTACCGCACCATGGAGGGCTTTCGGCTGCTGGTGGAGAAGGAGTGGCTGTCCTTTGGGCACCGCTTCAGCCACCGAGGGGCACAGACCTTGGCCAGCCAGAGCAGCGGATTCACGCCCATCTTCCTGCAGTTCCTGGACTGTGTGCATCAGGTGAGGAGAGCAGTCCAAGCCTCTGGGGGAGGGAGGCTGCCCCAGCCCTCCTTGTCCCTGGGGTGAGGTGTGCTGGTCACACACACACACACCCCAGAAATGCTTCCGGGGGGGGGGGCGACACCTCAAGCTCTAACCCTCTTCCTGCCCCCCCCCCACTCTCCTGCTGCCTCTCCCCCCACAGATCCACCTACAGTTCCCCATGGAGTTTGAGTTCAGCCAGTACTACCTGAAGTTCCTCAGCTACCACTCGGTCTCCAGCCGCTTCCGCACTTTCCTGCTGGACTCCGACTACGAGCGGCTGGAGCTGGGTAAGGAGCCCCTGGGGCCTGGGGAAGGGGGTCCCCTGTGGCCCCTGGGACAGTGGCAGGAGCCAAAGGCTGTGCTTCTTTGGCAGGGCTGCTGTACGAAGAGAAAGGGGAGCGCAAGGGGCCGCAGCTCTTTCGGTCCGTTTGGGACTACCTGGATCGGCTGAACAAGAAGACGCCGGCCTTCTTCAACTACATGTATGCCCCGGAGGATGGGGAGGTGAGCAGCTGCAGCTGTGGGTCGGGGGCAGCGGGGCCTGGCTGGTGGGTGGGTGCTGGGGCCAAAGGCTTCCCTGCCTTGGGTGCCGCTGGTGGGTGCCAAGCGTGGCCTTTGGGGTAGTGACTCCTCAGCTCTTGCCTTGCCTGCCCTTAGGTTTTGCGCCCGTACAGCAACGTCTCGAACCTGAAGGTGTGGGACTACTACACGCAGGAGACCCTGTCGGAAGGACCTTCCTACGACTGGGAGCTGGTGCAGAGCCAGGCGGACCCCGTGGAGGAGGCTGCCCAGCCAGACACCAGCGCCCCGCAGAGCCGGCGCAAGATCGTCTGGCCCTGCTATGACAACCGCAGCCGCACCGAGCCAGACGCCATCTCCCGGCTGCTGGAGGTCAGTGGGGGCCTTGGGCGAGAAGCAGGCGGGAGCTGTGGGCAGGGGGTGCAGCTGGGCCTGCTCCTGTTCTGGACTCTTCCCTTTCTTGGCCGTTTCTTGGCCGCCTTGAATCAAAGCTGGGAGTCACCGTGAGAATCTTGTTTCCTTCAAGGCAGGTGAGCTTGAGAACATGCAGCGGCCATCTATTTTGGGGGCAGAGAGAGGAGCCTGCTGCTGCTGCTGTTGGAACCCCTTTGCCTTTGCCTCCCAACTGCCCCTTCTCTGTCTCTTGCAGGAGCTGCAGAACCTGGAGATGGAGCTGGGGCAGGTCCCTGAGCGCTGGAAGGACCTCTGGGACAAAGCAAAGGCCTCTCAGCGGTCGGAGGTGCCGGCGGAGCCCAGCGGCAGAGTAAGGGCTCTGGGCTGGGGGGCTGAGGGGCTGGGGGGCTGTGCCCACCCTGTGCAGAGCCACCCTCTGACGGGAGGAGATTCCTTTGCCCCCAGGTGGCGGCTGGCTCCTTGCTGATGGCCTCCAGCCTGTCGCACCAGAGGCGCTCCTTCGGGGTCTACCTGCAGGAGAGTGGCCGGGGCAGCTCCACCCTCAACCTGAGCCTGGACAGCGACAGCAGCAGCGCTTCCACCCCCTCCAGTGGGAAGCAGGGAGGCCGCAGGAGCACCAGCACCCTCTACAGCCAGTTCCAGACGGCGGAGAGTGAGAATCGGTGCGAGACACGGCCCTTGGGGGGGGGGGGAGGGAGGTCTTGGTCTGCTTGCCCGCCTTCCCCCCACTGACCCCCTCTGCCCTCCACAGGTCCTATGAGGGGACACTGTACAAGAAAGGCGCCTTCATGAAGCCCTGGAAGCCTCGCTGGTTTGTGCTGGATAAAACCAAGCACCAGGTGGGTGGGTGGCTGCAGGTGGGGAGGGGGAAGGGGGAGGGGGAAGGGGGGGCCTTCTCCTGGGGGCACTGACCTGTGGCCCTCCTTCCTTGCAGCTGCGATATTACGACAGCCGCCTGGACTTGGAGTGCAAAGGCGTCATTGACCTGGCAGAGGTGGAGTCCATCATCCCAGGCACCCCCACCATGGGGGCCCCCAAGATGGTGGAGGAGAAGGCTTTCTTTGACGTGAGTGGCTTCTCCCCACGGCTGCCCAAGGGGGGAGGAAGGCTGGGGTTCCAGAGGCAGGCCTTCCCGCTCACCCCTTGTCTCCTTGCAGGTGAAGACCACAAAGCGTGTTTACTATTTCTGCGCCCAGGATGTGCAGCTGGCCCAGCAGTGGATCGACCGCATCCAGAGCTGCTTGTCTGACGCCTGAGGCTGCCCTGAGGCCGCCATTCTAGGCCTCCGCAAGTGAAGCCAGAGCTGGACCAGGACAGGCAGGACTGGAAGAGGTGCTGTGGGGCGCAGAGAAGAGGCCCCCTTGGGACCCCCTGGGGAGATGGGGTCCGCCTGCTCCCTCTGCCTCAGAGGTGCATTGGCAGGTCAGGTTGGGGGGCGTGACGTGGCCAGCAGGGCCCCCCAAGCAGATGGGTCTGGCCACCGTCAGCTTTTCCCCATGAGCACCCGCAGGCGGTGGCAGATGTGCCAAACTGCCTTGTTGCCGCCTCCCTAGCCCCCCACTGGCTGCCCAGGGGTGCCCCCTGCCAGGGAAGGCAGCGGTGGGGAGCTTGGTGACCTGGAGCAGCGGAGGGGGGCAGAAACAGTGTTAGGGCCTCCAGCGCCCCTGTCCTGCCTCTGGGACATTGGGGGAGAGGGGTGGGGTGGGGTGGGGGTTCTGGCCCTCCTTGCCTCCCCCTTGCAAACCACAAGCTCCCCTGCAGTTCTTTGTGACTGGGTGGAAAGGGACTCTGTCCTGGGGAGAAGCACCAAGCGAAGAGCAGGGTTGGCCAGGCTCCCCCCCCCCGAGGGGCGGGTGTCTTGCTGCGCTCCCAGCTCTTGGGTCCCTCTGTGGCATCCTTGCAGAAGGCTGTGAGGCTGGGGGCTGGCTGTTGGGGGCAGCTCAGCACCTGCAATTGTGTGTCCTGCACTGACCCCCCCCCCCAAGGCAGATCATGCAGCCTGCTTCCCTGCCAGAGCAGACGGGGTTCCTTCCCCTGGAGCTCCAGTTTGGCCTGGCAGCCCCCACCCTCCACATTTTCAAAGGCAAAGGGGCGCCCTTTCCTGTCCCCAAAGCGTTGTACATAGTCTGTAGCCCCAGCTGCCCCCTTTGCCTCACCCCCCTTTTTTATTTGTACAATAACGGTTGTGGCTGGTGTGCATCGGAGGGTTTTGTAACTTCCTTGAGCAGTTGTAGATTACTGAAGTTTCTGTACATTGTGTCAAACCTGCAGAGTTCTTGTATTGTATTGTGCCTAGAGGAAAAAATATATGGAGAGGGGGAGAAAAACTAATGGAATTTAATAATAAAAAAGAAATACACAACGTGTTGATTGTTGCACCTCTCAAGAGCTTGTCCTGGCAGAGGAAAGCCAGCCGGGTGGGGGGACTGGTTGGGTTCAGGGCGGGGTGAGCGCTCCTTGGCAGGGCGGGGTGAAAGAAGCCGGGCCGCCCCTTCTCCTTAAGCTGCCAACACTCCATGTTTGGATGAAGGTGGTGGAGCAACTTCAGGCGTTTCTGGAGCAGACGGATGATCTCAGTTCATTTCCATTTGGTGTCAGAGCTGGTTTGGGGACTGGGCTGGCCAGCATTGCCTGATGGAGGACCCTTAGCAGGAAAGAGAGGCGCGAGGGCCACCCTCCCTCACCTGCTCCCTCTCTTGGAGGCTTTCAAAGGGAACCTCTAGCATAGATGAAGCTGTAGGGAGTTGGGGAGGAAGGGGTCCTCAGTCTGCTGGTGCTGCCCAGCTCGGTGTCCCCAGTGCATCTGATTTAGGAGAGGCTGGGAAAGACCAGGGAAAGACCAGGACCAGTGGAGTGGATGAGAGCCGGTCAGCTGAGACTAAAGCCTTGGCAGACAGAGGCTTGGGGGACTGTGGGTGGGGGGTGCTTGGATGTGGGAGACAGGCCAGTCGCCTGCCCTAAAGGAACAGCTATGTCCTTGAATCATTGTCATGGGGGACTTGGGTGGCCTCTATGGCAAGGCATGCCTTTTATCAGCCATTCCTTAATAACAGTTGACTACTATAGTTCATGCGCTGGTAACCTCAGGACTGGATTACTGCTGCAGGCTGTGCGTGGGGCTGCCCTTGGTCCTGACCCAGGTGCTTCAGCTGGTGCAGAATGCTGGGGCTGCTCAGGGATGAGAACACCACCAACCTGTGTGTCCTGTGTGAGTCCCTGGAGACAGTTGGAGGATGGATAGCGTCTAACAGATTGAGGTTGAATCCTGACAAGACAGAAGTACTGTTTGTGGGGGACAGGAGACGGGCAGGTGTGGAGGACTCCCTGGTCCTGAATGGGGTAACTGTGCCCCTGAAAGACCAGGTGCACAGCCTGGGAGTCATTCTGGACTCACAGGTGTCCATGGAGGCACAGGTCAATTCTGTGTCCAGGGCAGCTGTCTATCAGCTCCAACCGGTACACCGGCTGAGACTGTCTCACCAGAGTGGTGCATGCTCTAGTTATCTCCCGCTTGGACTACTGCAATGCGCTCTATGTGGGGCTACCTTTGAAGGTGACCCGGAAACTACAACTAATCCAGAATGCGGCAGCTAGACTGGTGACTGGGAGCGGCCACCGAGACCACGTAACACCGGTCTTGAAAGACCTACATTGGCTCCCAGTACGTTTCCAAGTGTTGGTGCTGACCTTTAAAGCTCTAAATGGCCTCGGTCCAGTATACCTGAAGGAGCGTCTCCACCCCCATTGTTCTGCCCGGACGCTGAGGTCCAGCACTGAAGGCCTTCTGGCAGTTCCCTCATTGCAAGAAGCCAAGTTGCAGGGAACCAGGCAGAGGGCCTTCTCAGTAGTGGCGCCCGCCCTGTGGAATGCCCTCCCATCAGATCTCAAAGAGAAAAACAGCTACCAGATTTTTAGAAGACATCTGAAGGCAGCCCTGTTCAGGGAGGCTTTTAATGTTTAATAGATTACTGTATTTTATTTTTCTGTTGGAAGCCGCCCAGAGTGGTTGGGGAAACCCAGCCAGATATGTGGGGTATAAATAATTTATTATTATTATTATTATTATTATTATTATTATTATTATTATTATTATTACCTGAGACCGACACTGGCTTCCCATCTGCTAGTGGGTCAAGTTCTTGCACACTTATATAGTGTCCAAAGCCCTGAGAAGTTGGACCAGGGTGGTCCAACTGTTCAGGCCAAGTGGACTACAAGGGTACTTTGACACTGAACCCATGGGCCACACGATGAATTAAATTTCCAAATCTTTAATTAAAGTGTTTGCAATATAGTTAAAACACACAATTAGTATATTTAATTGAATAGATTTAAAGTATGTATTAAATAAAATTTAATACACAAACAGATGTTTGCACTTTTGTTAACAACACAGCCACTGAGTCCTTGTTAGGATAAAAAGGTAGGGTATAAATAAGTTCTTCCTGTCGTTTAGCCAGAATCTCCCTTCTTGTCACCTGAATCCTTGGTTTCTGAACTTCCCCCTGGTGCTTCCTCAATCTTCGATTGACACCTCCCATTAATATCTCCTTTTCAGGCTGAACATGGGACCTGGCAGTGGGTGGGGAGGGGGGGCTTCCATTGCTGCCTTCCCACCCTCCCCTTTCAGCCGGAGAGGCTCCTGGGGACTGAGCTGGGGGAACCCTCTGCATGCAAAGGGCTTGGCCACCTGAGCCTGATTCAGCAGCATCAGCCTTCCTGTGAGAAAAAGTGGGTGTCCTGGGTGGGATTTGTGAAATGCTGGAGTGCATGTGACTCACATTGGAACACAAACATCGAATGACAATTCCTGCCTCTCTCAAACAGCTCCATTCACAGATGCAGCAGCAGCAAAAGGCAGAAAAAGAAGCAAGTGCCTAAGGGAGGGTTTTTTTGGGGGGGGGGCGCCTGGCTCAAGCCCAGCTGGGGAGGAGCAACTCCTCAAGGGGACCCATGCCTCCAGCCATGGCCCCTTCTGGGTCTGGAGGCAGACCTGGCTGAGGCGGGAGGGGAGGCTGCTGTGTATGTTACACCAGTGTGCTATCCTAAGCACAGCACCCCATAAAGGCATCCGTCTCTCTCTGCAAAGGACCCTTTCGAGAGAGGCTCGCATTCTGCAAATGCCAGTGTCAAGCTGTCCAAAGCTCTGCTGTCGAAGCAGTTGTGCCACAGTCCCTCCAGTGGCCAGAGAGCAAAGCAGGGAAATCCACTAGTTTCTGAATGAAGCGGTCAACGGTCAAAATGTAGCAACTCACACAGTAGGGTATGGGGACTTCCTCTTATGCCCAGAAATGATAAATTAACTGCTTTTTCAAGAAAATTGTAATTTCTAAATAAAATACTCTATAAAATGGTTTTTGAATGCTTTATTATGATTAATAAAATGACAATAATCACCCATATCCATTGGGATTCTGGGAAACCTTGTTGGCATCTGTCTTGGGAAACAATAAAGGAATGCGCCTTTGGGAGTGAAGTCAAATTTTTGCAAGGTTGCAGCACCTGCCATGGCTGTAGAGTGATGTGGAAGAGGCTTGTTTAGTTGCAGCTGGGGCAGATGACAAGGTTGTATATTGTCTCCCTGCTTATTTAACTTATATGCAGAATTCATCATGCGAAAGGCTGGACTAGATGAATCCCAAGCAGGAATTAAGATTGCCGGAAGAAATATCAACAATCTCAGATATGCAGATGACACAACCTTGATGGCAGAAAGCGAGGAGGAATTAAAGAACCTTTTAATGAGGGTGAAAGAGGAGAGCGCAAAATATGGTCTGAAGCTCAACATCAAAAAAACCAAGTTCATGGCCACTGGTCCCATCACCTCCTGGCAAATAGAAGGGGAAGAAATGGAGGCAGTGAGAGATTTGACTTTCTTGGGCTCCTTGATCACTGCAGATGGTGACAGCAGTCACGAAATTAAAAGACGCCTGCTTCTTGGGAGAAAAGCAATGACAAACCTAGACAGCATCTTAAAAAGCAGAGACATCACCTTGCCGACAAAGGTCCGTATAGTTAAAGCTATGGTTTTCCCAGTAGTGATGTATGGAAGTGAGAGCTGGACCATAAAGAAGGCTGATCGCCGAAGAATGGATGCTTTTGAATTATGGTGCTGGAGGAGACTCTTGAGAGTCCCATGGACTGCAAGATCAAACCTATCCATTCTGAAGGAAATCAGCCCTGAGTGCTCCCTGGAAGGACAGATCGTGAAGCTGAGGCTCCAATACTTTGGCCACCTCATGAGAAGAGAAGAATCCTTGGAAAATAAGATTGAGGGCACTAGGAGAAGGGGACGACAGAGGACAAGATGGTTGGACAGTGTTCTCGAAGCTACGAACATGAGTTTGACCAAACTGCGGGAGGCAGTGCAAGATAGGAGTGTCTGGCGTGCTATGGTCCATGGGGTCACGAAGAGTCGGACACGACTAAACGACTAAACAACAACAACAAGGGGCAGATGAAGGCACCCGCACCCTGGCATTTCTTCTCTCTGCTCCTCCCAGGGGTCATTCATCCTCTCGTCACTGCTATGGACTCACGACCTGCCTGCCTGTCTCCAGGCACTGCGGCTGCCTGCAAGGGATTCTCACATGGTGGGGTTGATGTTGCCAGCCTTCACAGGGAGAAATGTAAAGTACTACACTTGGACAAAAAAAAATGAAAGGCACAAATACAAGATGGGTGGCACCTGGCTGGAGAGCAGTGCATGTGAAAAGGATCTAGGAGTCTTGGTAGACCACCAACTTGACATGAGTCAACAGTGTGATGCAGCAGCTAAAAAAGCCAGTGCAATTCTGGGCTGCATCAATAGGAGTATAGCATCTAGATCAAGGGAAGTAATAGTACCACTGTAGTCTGCTCTGGTCAGACCTCACCTGGAGTACTGTGTCCAGTTCTGGGCACCACAGTTCAAGGAGGATACTGACAAGTTGGAACGTGTCCAGAAGAGGGCAACCAAAATGGTCAAAGGCCTGGAAACAATGCCTTATGAGGCACGGCTTAGGGAGCTGGGTATGTTTAGCCTGGAGTAGAGAAGGTTAAGGGGTGATATGATAGCCATGTTCAAATATATCAAAGGATGTCATATAGAGAGGTTGTTTTCTGCTGCTCCAGAGAAGCGGACACGGAGCAATGGATTCAAGCTACAAGAAAGAGGATTCCACCTCTACATTAGGAAGAACTTCCTAACAGTAAGAGCTGTTTGACAGTGGAATTTGCTGCCAAGGAGTGTGGTGGAGTCTCCTTCTTTGGAGGTCTTTAAGCGGAGGCCTGACAGCCACCTGTCAGGAATGTTTTGATGGTGTTTCCTGCGTGGCAGGGGGTTGGACTGGATGGCCCTTGTGGTCTCTTCCAACTCTATGATTCTATATCACGCTTGCAGACATATTTTTGTCACAGACTTGGTCTGCTAATGGGTCTGGTGCTGGAAGGCAGCTCCCCACAGAGCATGTCCTTGGGGATCCTGCTATCCTCCATTCTGTGGACCTGATCAAGCCAGCACAGATGTTGTGCTCCTTCAGGGTAGTTACCAATGGTCCTCCCCTGCTTGCACTCAGCTCATCTGTGGCTCCAAGAAGCTGTCAGCATGCAACAGCGATCACATGGAGGAATGGCCGAAAACCACGGCTACCATATCCCTGGAGTGTGATGCTACTTAGGCAATAATCCATTCAGGTTCAGGCAGGGTTTCTCCCAAACAATGGGTCTCCGTAAGCGTGATTGATAAGCTATCTTGTTAGGTTTGCCCAGATGGTACAATGAACAGAACGTGTTAAATCTGTTAATCACTGGAAGTGTCATTTGAATGGTGTTAGCCTAATGCATTTAATTTTATTTATATACCGCTCTATACCCACAGGTCTCAGGGTGGTTCACAAGATAAAATCACAAGATAAAAACACAAAATACATAAAATATAAATATTTATATGAATATAAAACCCTGCAAAAAAAATTTGTCTTGCGAGTCACCAAAAACATCGCAAAACGCTTTTGTCTTGTGAGTTTTCTGTTGCGCGATGCTTTCGTCTTGCGAGGTCCCACTGTACATTAAAAACCTTCCCATATGGGGCTACCTTCACCTGTCTTTTAAAAGTTGTTTCTCTCCCCGACATCTGATTGGAGGGTGCTCCACAGGGCAGCTGCCACTATTAAGAAGACCCTCCCCCAAACTGCTTGTGTTTTATATATTTGCATGCCACTTCCAGACTTTGGGACAAGCGGAGAGACAAGAAATGCCCATGTGCATCTGCCCCAGCACAACCGGATGCCTTCATCTGCCCCAGCTGCAACTAAACATCTCTCCCAAGTCGGTCTCTCCAGCCACAGCAGGCGCTGCAACCCTCCAACAGTTTGAATTCACCTCCAAAGGCCCTCCTCCATTGTCTCCCGAGACAGACGCCAACTTTCAGACCTAAATGGTAAAAAACGGGCTATACTTTTTGAAAAACAATGAAGACTCTCTCCTGCCTCCCACCAAGGCATCTCCCTTCCCACTCTTGCAATCAATTCTGCTTTCCAGGCATAGGCTTCCACTTGGAAAATACCATCTCTCCGGCTCCCGGGGGGTAATTAGAGGCTGTAATGGGAGCATGCAGCCTCCCCAAATCTTCCCGGGAGTACGGGAAGATGCAGTCTCATCCACAGATGCTCATCAACCAGCTTCGACTTCGCAAGGAAGGAGGGGCTGGGGGTACTGGATGGAAAGCCCCCGTGGGAGTCTGGATCTCCTGGACGCTGATTCTACGAGCGAACCAAGCTCCAAGATTTTAGAGAAAAATTGGATTTAAATTGTGGACATGCTTCAGACAAAGGAGGAAGATTTATTCTGCTAGGCCTAGCCACTGAGAAAATAAAAGATAACCGAGGAATGTTTACAGCAGAGCAAGAAATGGTATGTGTGACAGAGCGGGGGGGGGAGAACTTTATAATTGTGCTTTATTGTGCCTCACTATTTACTTAACAAAACTCCTCCCAGAAGAACCGTATAATACTTACAAAGCAAGCAAGACTGGAAATATGGAAATTTATTGAGACAATATGATTTCTTAAATATATAAACTGTGTGAACTGAAATTATAAACAATCCAAGTTTATATTTTTGGATTCACTTGGAACGTGGCTAAAAATTCCCTAACTTATGGACATTAAAGAGAAGCAATAACAGTTGGAAACTTGTCAAGAAATTTCTGAGATTTGACGCGTTATAAATCAGTCCGACATATTGGAGATAAAGCTGGCTACGAGAGCAGCCAAAGGGGGAGCGAGCCAGAGATAAGACATTAGATGCGAGGGGGACTTTTGGATTTCTGGACTGACTTGGCAAGATACCAGCGTGCGAAGAGCCAGTGCTAACTTACAAGGGAAATATAGGCATAAATTCACACAGAATCTATATTGTTTGGTTAAACATGCTTGCTGGAACAACTCAGAGACTTGAAAGTAGAAAGATAATAATAGATTATTGGATACGATCAGGTTAATACTGAATAGAAATGCAGTGACTATGGCTAGGCCTTCTGAGTCTGAAGCATGGGAAGCCTGATTAAATTTGTATAATTTGGCAGAAGATTTGGATTGTTTAATTGATATCTGCATATTTCGTATAATTTGAAAATGGATTAGATATTTAAATGGGAAAATCTAATAAAAATGTTTATCCATTCTGCTTTCCAGAGATGCCTCAGGCATTTGCTGCCTCTCAAGACCAAAGGGCAGGACATTGCGGTCAAGGCTGTTCCTGACAAAAAAAAAAGGGGACAGCCAAATAGTCTCCCCAGCTTCTGATACAAATAATTTTCAAATTGCTGTTAATTTAAAGTGATACTTGCTCCTCAAAAAAATCCTTTCTGCATCCTCTTGGGAGCTTTTCTGCTAGGCTGGAGGCTTCCTCTCAGAAAACTTTCCCCTGCCTGAGTGGACATTGGGGGGGGGGCACCAAACACTAAGAAAGCCAGCTGGTGAAGTGGCACAGGGGGGGGGGCAGACAACACTGTGGTGGTGGGAATGGCAAAGCAAGAGCTGCGAGTGTGACCTTGGGCAAGCCTGGACAACTTGGATGGAGAAGAGGCGAAGTCTGAGGTTGGCATGTGTGCCTGCCATTTTCCATGAAGTGTTCATTCTGCTTCTGTTTCCACTTTCCAAGTGGGGACTAAATCCACGAGGAAGGGGGGGAGGGGGCGGCCCCCGTTTCCCTGAGGGGCTGCCATGCCCCCATCGCCCTCTCTTCCAGCAGAGAGGCAAGAGGGACCAAGCAGTTCCGGTTGAGCTGGGGGTGGAAGACCCTCCAGAGACATCACCTTGGATGTGCAGGCAGACAATAAACAGGGCAGCGAAGAAAGAAGACTTCAGGCAGAAGACATTTCATTTCGTTTTATAGACTGCTTTTGTAAAAAGTTGCCACAGATCCTGTCGCAATAGCTCCAGCTGCAAATCTGTGGATTGGGACCTTGAGATGGTGGGTTCAAATTTGGCAGTTGAGGAAGTGGCCATTGCTACAGGGAGGAGGTTGGTTGTCTCGCTCAGCAGACTCTTCAAGCTCCCCCCCCCCTCAAGCTGCGCTTCCGCTGCTGAAGCAGCCCAGGCCCTGCAGCCGCCAGCAGCCCAGCCAGCCCCCTGCCCCGACCTCCAGGCAGAGCTGGGCTGCCGTGCAGCGGAGGGTGGGCTGCCCACCACTCACCTTGCACAGGGAGATGGACGGACTCCTCCCAGCCTGATCGTGGTGCCCTTGAACACAAGACATGAGCCCACCGCCCGGAGCAGGGCTGTGGGTCAAGGAGGTCAGAGGGGAAGCAAACACTGTTTTTGGAGAAGCCACGGGGAACTCAAGAGACCAGATAGGGAGGGAAGGGAGAACAAACACCAAGAGGATTTCCTGCCCGGGAGAAAAGGCCGCCAATCCTCCGGGGGGGGGGAGGGGGGAGAGCAGCCTCTGACCTTCCTTCAAGGCAGTTCATGTGTACGGAAAACAGGAGGCCACCCCAGCTGTCCTTCCTTGGAGGTTTGAAAGCACCTGTCAGATGCTTTAGCTGCGATTCCTGCATTGTTGGGGGCTGGACTAGATGACCCTTAGGTCTCCTGTCAACCCAGGAGGCAACTGCTTGTGGCTCTAACTGCAAACTTATGTCAAGCCCAGAACTTAAGATGAGGGAGATTCCCCTCCGCCACCAAGCTGAGCACTGATAATGTGTGTGTCTTGGTCTGGCTCTCTGCTCATGCCCTGAAGACACAAGTGTCTCTTTCTTACTACTCTTGGCTTGAAGCCTCTGCCCACCTCCTTCTTCAGCTTCAAATCCACCATGCGGGTTTCTGCTCAAAGGACATTTGGAACATGCTGGACGCCACAACTATTCCGTGTAGTGTTTGGGGCTGGGCAAAAGGCATGTGACTCTTCACAGCCCTGACCTTGCTATGCGATGGGGGTGGCTCTTTTACCGGAGGAAGACAGGACGTATCCTGCACCCTTCCCACAGCCACACTCCTCATCCCAGCCTGTCCAAGTTAAAGGCATCCAAGGGGAGACACCCGCTTCCCAGAAAACCACAAGGCCTCACACAAGCAGCTGGCAGCAGAGAGGCAAATGCACAAAGCCCTCCACCGGCCTCTTGCTTCTGGAGCCACACGGCCAGCTGTAACAGAGGCATCTTCTCTGCAAATATAACACTACAAGACAGCTGCAGGCCAGGAGCAAGCTCCTCTCAGGCCAGCAGGGCCCCTGCCACTGGGTTTCGGCTCCGCTCTACATCCCCCACCCCCACTGGCTGCCCAGGTGCTGAGGGATGCCTTGTTTTGTGTGCCCTACAGGTGCATCTCAATGGGGAAAGGAAGGCGCAGGGACCAGCCTTGACCTCTGGCCTTGCTGCTCTCAAATCAACAACCAGGCAAAGCTACTAGCGCTAGGCTGGGTGCTGCTGCTGCTGCCACCACACAAGCAATGCAAGGCCCCAACTCCTCACCCCTTGCTGGCACGAGGCCCTTGGACTGGCAAGGGAGATGCCACAGGGGTCCAAGCCTGGCTCAGGAGACCCCTTCCCAAAGTCTCCCTCGCATGGAAATGCAAGGCCCAATCAAAGGGCAGCGAAAACATGGTTCAGCTTGACTTTTCAACCCCAAACCTGGCACACGAGAGCAGCACTCTCTAGGGCAGAATGGTCCAAGGCATGCGGCCCTCAAGGCCCTTTCTGGTGACCCTCATGCGCCTTCTCAAAGCCAGTTAAGTGAGGCGATGGGAAGGAAGCAGGAGGCTCTGGCAGGGTCCTAGAGCCCTCCTCCTCCTCCTTCTCAAAGCCTCCTTAGTGCGTTCTCAGCCTTGGGAAGGGGGGGCGCTCTAGGACCCTGCCAGAGCCTTGTACCTCCTTCCCAAAGCCTGTTGCCTCACTTAGCTGGCTTTGGGAAGGCAGCAAAAGTGATGGGGCCCCCTCTCAAAGTTTGGCCTCACTTTCCCCCACCCCAAGCGACAAGGCAGTGTGCGGCCCACAGGTTTCATGTTGAAGTACTCGTGGCCCACTTGGGATGAAGAGTTGGGCCGCCCGGATCGAGGGGGAGGGGGGCAGAACCCAACCCTGTCCCTCCCCATAGTCCTCATTCCACAAGGAAGGTGGGGGGGGCAGCCACAGAGGCCTCTTGCTCCACTCAACTTGGCCACAATTGCTAGATGGAATCGCCATCCCTATTCGGGGGCAGCCCCTCCCTTGGGGGCCCATTTACAGGACCTCTCCCTCAATCCTTTTTGAGAGGGGGAGACCAGGATACGTCCCAGGATTTCCAATGTAGCCACAGCCTGGTTTTTTCAGAAAGGGAATCCAACCGCATCTGACTGACCCCTGACCCAGATGGAAAGGCTGAGCTACATGGGGAGGGGGGGCGGTTTGCCCAAGGAGCACAGTGGTGTGTCCCCTCCCACAACTCTTTCCCCCCAGGAGATGATGCCACAGGTGCCCTGACGTCACAGAAGCCCAAATTGGAGCAGCTGAAGAAGCAGGAGGAAGCCGCCCTTGGCCTCAATGGAAATATTTCACAATGTGCAGAATAACGGGGAGTCACAGTCCCACATTTTAAGGAGAGTATTTCCAAAAGCAAATTGGTGGTGGTTTCTTGTTTTTTTGAGGGGAGAGACCCACCAGAACAGAGCCAGACCTTCAAATCAGCCTAGAAGCTGCTTTCGTCAGTCCCAGGGACTCCCCAGGGCCCGATTTTCCAGCTCAGCTGTTACTGGCAACCAGCAAGCAGCCACTGAAGATAAACAGAGAGTGGCTCCCCCCCCCCAGATGCCCCCTGGCTGAAGGCAGTTCCTAAGTCCCCTCCCAGGGCACAGCCAGGGCACAGGGCAGACGCCAGATTCTGCCATGGCTGAAAGGAGGAGGAAGAGCAGCCATTGGGCCAAGCCTCTCCCTCCCCTCCTGCCAACTTGCCCGGCAGTAACAAGAGGAGCCCAGCCTGAAGGGAGCTGCCGCCGCTGCCTCCAACCTCCAAGGCTGGCAAGAGATTCAAAGTGCAAAGTGTTGCAATTCCTGCATCCATTAACAACATTACAAAACAGAGCGGAGCCCATCCCATCGGGGGAAAGCAACCCGCTTCCAGGAGCCTCTCTGGCCCTCCGGAGATGCCCGGCCAGTGCCCCAGTTCCTTCTAGGGGGAGGCTGCTGCTTCCTCCCCCCGAGCCCAGCGCCAGCAGCCCCAATCCCAGGGGCTGGTGTGGTGCCTTCGGGAAAAGAGCAGGCAAGGCCAAGCAGAGGCTCCTTCCCTGAAACAGTAAGAAAAACAGTGTGGCGAGAAGACCCTGCCTTCCGGCCGCTGCCTCCGGGACCCTCCTGCTTCCTCTTGCCAGCCAACGTTTCCGGTAAGGCATTATTGCTATACAAAAGGCTGTCCCAGTGTCCGCGGAGCAGCTCCTGCCCTCCAGAAGAGAAGCTGGATCCTGGAAGCAAGAAGACAAGGGGGGGGGCAGGACGCCCGCCCCAGAGAGTGTGCCAGGGACGCTGCGGTACAGGAGGCGGCGTCCGTTGGGGGGCGGAGGCAGGACACCTGGGCGGCCACTGGCCAATGCTACATGTCAACTGCACAGGGAGGGCCTCCTCTCAGAACAGGGTGGCCACCCTGACGCGGCACCTCGGCTCTCGAGCGCCAGTCCTCTCGACAACGCAGCATTTGTGATTCAAAATTAAATTAGGTTGTCCAAAGGAGGGCCAGCTGCATCCCCACCGTCTGGGCCCAGGCAGTCTGTCAGGCCGGACCGTTCAAGGTGGGCTCTCCTCCCGGCAGCGGCTCCTCTGTCCTGCAGAGAGGGGGAGAGGGGGAGGCGTGAGGGGCTGGCCGGCAGACGCTGCCCTTTCAGGAGAAGCTTCGCCCAAGGATGCCCATGGCATTCCCTCTGCCACTGAGGGCCTGGCTGCCTTTGGCACCTGCCAGGGAGGTGGGGGCCCAGGGCCAGGAGGGAGCCTTGTGGGGGAGCCTTAAGCGGGGAGGAAGCAGCTTCTCCCCACAGAATCAGAAGATTGTAGAGTTGGAAGAGACCCCGAGGGTCATCCACTCCACCCCCCCTGCAATGCCTGGCCACCTCTGCTGAGAAAGTTCCCATGGAGTTGGAATATCTGAATGGTTGATTAATCTGGTCTGGTAGAGTATGTAGACTTGGCAGATCTCACATGGAGAATTAAAGATAATTCTAAATAGACACTTATTTCTAATTGGGAAGTTCTTAAAAAAAATCTCAAAAGTAATTGTTGCAATCTAAATTCTGTCATAGCCCTTGAACAATTTCTGTAAAAGATTTATGGAAGAAAAAAAAGAATCCAGTATAAAAATAACTTAACATTGATTAACAGAAAAACTGATGCATCAAGTTTTGTTACTTTTGAAGAAATATGGAATGAATGGGAAGTCAACTGTATGTAAGGAAAAATCTTTTTTTGCTTATAAGTATGTTTATAATTTCCTTTCTTTCTTTTTTCTTTTCTTTTTCTTTATGAGGTGTATGAATAATTGTTTTTGTCTCTATGACAATACTTAATTTATATTGTTATCTTTTGTTGGTTTATGAATAATAATAACAATAATAATAAACTTCCAATGAAGAAGACCCCACTGTCCAAGGGACAGAGCCCAGCAAGAGTCTCCCAGCACTAGCATCTCCTCCCAGTCCAAAGGTGGGCCAGGGAGGGAAGGGAGCAGCAGAGCCAGCCCACTGGCTGCCTCAAGCGGTGACCCCCAAGGACCAGCCTGCCCCTCCTCTGCGGGGGGGGGGGATATTTCCTGAAGGGAGAAGCCGGTGCAAAGCCCTGCAAAGCCCGGTGGGGGATCCGGAAAGGAGCTCTTGCAGAGTTTGCCCCCCCCCATTGCGGGGGCAGCAGCAGTGGGGCATTTTGCCTCAGGTGCTGAAAGGCCTTAGCCTGCCCTGGTAAAAGCAAGCTGGCAGAGGCCACCCGGCAGGCAGGGGCTCCAAAGGGGGCGCCTTCTGCTACTGCCCCATCCTGTGAGGTGCCCTCCTTCCCTCTGCCCTCAGTGGCTTCTGCCCAGGCTTCCTGTGAGCCATCAGATTAAAGCCTACCTGGATCCTCTGGTTTTCTCTTACTTGCTTTTATATACCTTTAGGGTTTTTTTACATTGCTGCTTTACTGCCTTTAGGGTTTTTTGGTTTTGTTTTAATGATTGTTTTTGTTCCTTAAGAGATTTTTGAAATACAAAGTCGTTTATAAACGCTTCTCCAGCATTGCAAGGGGTTAGACTACCTGGCCTCTTGGGCCCCGTCCAACTCTGCAATGTTATGACCCTATAGCATAAAGGACAGGAAGGAAGAAGCAAGAGCAGCTCCCGTCGGCTCACTCCTTTCCCCTCTTTGCCAGGCAAGACGCTCTCAGGGCAGCTGTGACTTTGTGACTTGATCCCTGCAGACACAACACCCCAGGCTGGCAGGCTCTCTCCAGCGCGCGCGCGCACACACACACACACACACAGACACACACACACAACCAGCCAGGGAAGACCCAGAGATGGCACAGCGGCCAGCACTCCCCACCTCACCTGTCTCTCTTGGCCTCTGGGGTGGCAGCAGCAGCAGGGGCAGGAGAACCCGGCAGGAGACCCTCAGGCGGCATGATGGCAGCAGGGGCAGTGCTGCTGCTCAAGGGCTGGGGGGATCCACTCTCCACGGTGCTGGGGGGCTTGTCTGCGACCTGGGAGGCCCCCATGCTGTAGGGAGAGAACGGAAGCTCACATTAAAGAGCACCCAGGGGGGTCCCTCCTGGGAGAAAGCAGACCCTGACGCTGCTCTTCCAAGGCAGGTGGGGGCATCAGCCGCAAAGGGCCAAACACCCAGAAACACCACTCCCCGAGGGGGGGGGGCACAGAAGAGGAGGAGGAGGGAGAGGCCCAACCACCTGCCAGAATGGAAGCCCTGAAAGTGGGGCCCCCAAATCCTGGTCCCAAACTCATCAGAGCTCACACACACACACACACACGCCCTACTCCCCACAGAAGGAATGTCCAGACCCCCCCGCAAGCCTGCCCTGGGGTGGAAGGGGGATTTTGAGGGGGCTCAGGGGCTCCACGCTGGAGGGGAGGGCAGTGCCTGCCCTCCCATGGAAGCCGAGGCAGAAGCAACCTGGGGATTGGAAGGAGCGCACTAAGGCAGAATCCCACCCTCTCCTCTGCTCTGGCCCATCCTGATCCCCCTGGCCCCTTCCTGGCATTTGAACCCCCCCAAAAAAACCCCAATCCTCTGACTCTGGGTGGCTCTTCCCACTTTCTGAGCCCTGGGTCAAAACCTCCACGCAAAGCAGCATTTGGGGCAGCTGCTGCCGCCACCTCAGGGCCGCCCTTTCCTGTGCTCATGAGGAGCTTTGCCCCACCAGCCCCCCCCTCCTGCCCCCCAACAGGCTCAGCAGCTCTGCCCCCCACTTGCGGACCCCAAGCCAGACACACTCCGCATATATATATATCAGTATAAAAATGTATGTGATAAAGACTTCTTCAAAGAAAGTGATGCTTTGAGGAATACAGTGGTACCTCTGGTTAAGAACCTAATTCGTTCCGGAGGTCCATTCTTAACCTGAAGCACCACTTGAGCTAATGGGGCCTCCTGCTGCCGCTGCGCCACCAAAACACGATTTCTGTTCTCATCCTGAAGCAAAGTTCTTAACCCGAGGTACTATTCCTAGGTTAGCGGAGTTTGTAACCTGAAGCATTTGTAACCCGAGGTACCACTGTAAATGCCATTCAGCCCTGAGGAGGAGAATGGGGCCACCTCCTCCCAGGCCCCGCCTGCTCCCTGGGCCAGGCTTTGCTTTCCCTTCCCTGCTGCTGCTTCCCCCCCTCAGATGGAAACCAGAGCCTCCTTTTTCCGCCAAAGGAAACTCCCTCCTGCAGGAAGAGGCTTCCCTCCCCCTGCTCACCTCTGGGAGGGAGAGCCCTGGCAGGGCCCCCAATGGGGCAGCCCAGAGGAGCAGCAATGGCCTCCCACACCACAGGCCCATGGGCAAGAGAAACGCTCCCGAGGGGCTCTGAGTGGTGCCCGTGTCAACCAGAGCAAATGGCTCAGGCTTGGCACAGCCACTGCCCAGCTGAAGGGCAACAGGAGCAGCTGCTTCATCCGATGCCTCTCCTTCCTCTGGGAAGATGGAATAAAATGGCCTTGCTGCTGCTGCTGTCGGAAGGCCACAGCTCACCAGAGAGCGGCCAACAGGCCATTCCTTTGGCAGGTGCCCCAGCAGCTCTCAGGGCCAAGGTCGGGCAGGAGGAGGCAAGAAAAGCCTGGCCAGGGGAGAGTGCTGGTACCGGGGGGGGGGGGGGCTGCTGAGCCACCCAGGTCTGCACCCATCCTGGCCTGAGGGGTCTTCCTGATGCTGCTTGCTAAATTAATAGGGAAAAGATTCCCACAGCCATACTAGATGCCAAACACACACGGCTTCAGGCTCCAGCAGAGACGGGGGGGGGGGCAGTCCCTGGGCATACACCCCACCACCCAGCAGTCCACTGGTCCAAACTGGCCCCCAAAGCCACACAGAGAACACAGGCTGGATGCAAACAGCAGCCATGCCAAGCCACACAGGTTCCCCAGCAGCAACCAGGCCAGCAGCCCCCCTCCCAGTGAGAGCTGCTTTTCCAAACCCCAATGGAGAAGCTTCTGCACCCCTGAGAGGGGCTGAGCCCAGGACCCACACACTGTCCACTTTCACGTCTGGCTCTGGAGCCGCTCCCGGATGACGGGCGAAACTGAGTCCAGCCGCTCAAGCAGACTGCAGTGGGGCTGGGAGGGCCAGATATTGCAGAGGGAGGCCTCCCAGCTGGGTTAGTGGGCAAAGGATCTGCTGAAGGTGCTCTGGCAAGCAGGCTCCGTTAGTGGCAGGGCTGGTGGGGCATCTGGCATCATGCTGGGGGCAGGGGGCATGCTTGGGTGTGGGGGGGGAGGAGGAAGCCCCAAGCCATGCAGGGTCCAGGAGGAGCAGGCATGGGAAGCAGCGCCCCCCGCCAGGAGAGCCCTAAACATCCACAGGGACAACGCAGCCCCACTGCTCTCAGGCCAATGAGAAGCTGGGGCTCAATGCTTCCTGCAGCAGCCAAGGGGAGGCTGTGAGGGGCCAGCGGCCAGGCCCCCTTGCGCTCCTCCCTGGCCAGAGGACCCCTGCTGGCCCTGCCCCCCAGCCAAGGGCCTTGGCAAACTTCTGCTCAAAAAGGGGTGCAGTGCAGCTGAGCAGAGGCCTCGAGGGGTGCAAGGGGGCCCCACACCTTTCTTCCGGAGGGAGAGGGAGGCTCAGAGCAGCCCCTTGGCCAGGGATGGAGCTGCTCACCACATTACTGGAGCAATGCCGCTGCCATCTAGACAGGGCAGGGCAGGGCAGGGCAGGGCAGGGCAGCCCCAGCAGCCCCCACCCCCCGTCTGCCTCCTGATTCAGTTCCTGAGTCTGACAGCAAAGGAAAGCAGCAGCAGCAGCAGCAGCTATGGGGGTTCAGGCAGAGATGTATAAAGTGGGGAGGGGGCAGGGGCTGCTCAGAACACGCAGGAAACAGCCGAGCCCCCAAGCCAGAAACACAGCCAAGACCTGGACTGACCCCAAGAAACATCAGTCTCCTTCAAGGTCCCCGTTCTGCAGGCCGAGGGGGGTGGGTCATGTGCGACAGCCACAGGAGAGCTGCAAGCTCCTCTCAGGCTGAGCCGCTGCCTGATCCAGGCAGACCCGAGATGACTGAAGGCTCCTGGGAGAAGCCTGGCTGGGGGGGGGGCGGGGCACAGGATCCTGCCCATCTCACACGCTCCCTGCATCCACCAAGGGAGAAGCTGGCTGAGCTGGAGAACTGGTCCCCTTCCACTCCAACCTCAGTTACAAAAAGGCTGCTCTTTGGATTTGTGAAAAGTTGGGGTTTTAACTTTGAAAGAAATTTGCCTACTTGTTCTCTAGGGTGATGTGTTCCCTGTGCAAAGAGCTCCCCCAACGGGGCAGCTTCCAGCCAGCACTGCAGAGGAGGGGGGACAGGTCCTCCTTGAGGGAACTGCACTTTAGAGACTCCCCCTTCCACCCCCTGCAGCTGTGGTGGGGGTCCCTGGGGCGGCTGGGCAGAGGCCCTCTTCTCCCTCTCTCTCTCCCTCCTTGCAGAACGAGCTCCTGAAGAGGTGGAAGAGGCTGCTAACTCAGGGAGGGAGGGAGGGGGGGACCTCTGCCCTGGTTGCCCCTGCAGGGAAAAGCCCCCTTGGCTAGCTAGGTGCCACTCTGCGTCTCCTTTGCACAGAAGTGCATTGTCCGGTGGATGTTTGGAACCCTGCAGTGGGGGCCAGGATACATACCCTCCAGCGCCAGGCCTTATTATTCTGAGCAAGACCCACAAAGAGAGAGAAAGACACAGAGAGAGAGAGAGAGAAAGGGAAAGATAAAAATGGCTGCAAAACCAGCCCACCCTCCTCGCTTACTCACTGTTGGCCCCACCCATCACCCCTCCCTCTCCACTAGGGCACCCAGAATGCCTCCACCAGCCAGTCCCAGACCTCAAAAGCACCCCTGAAGCAGAAGCTGAGGGGCTGACACAGCCCCCAACCAGGAAAGCCACCAGGAGGAGTCCACTAGGTTGCAGGCGAGGGAACACGATCCACTCTGGCAAGCGGACTTCCGACCCCATCCTCTGCCAAGGCTGGAAGGTCAGAGCAAGCCCCAGAACAGGTGCAGGGAGTCCAGGGGGGAGGTCCTCCTGCATGAGTGGACCCCACCCCACCCCCACCTGGCACTCTGCTGACTTCTGCCTGCTGGGAGGGATCAGGGAAGCAACTGGTAGAATCTCCTACAGTCACTGAAAGAAATCAAGCACAATCCCATTCCCCCCCCAGCATTTCACATGCCATCTCAACACGACAAGGAACTCTTGTGAAGGAAGAAGGGGCTGCTTCCACCTTTGGCATGGCAGCACCTGGTGAGACTTTCCGTACATCCCCGTGTACGGGATCTGCGCCCCACATCCAGTGAGAGGGCACTCTCTGAGCTCGCATGCCCACTCGCCAGGGGCCCCTTTGTGGGTCAGCTGAGGGGGCAGGGCTGGCCAAACCTCAAGTGTTCAGCACGACTCCTCTGCTCATCTAAAGCCCCCCTTTGCAAGAGCAGTAGAAATTTCAGCATCAGAAGGAATGGAAACATTGGCGGCAAATTTAGCAGGTAAGAAACAGGTGTCGTGCCCCCCCCCAAAGCCTCCCTCCACCTGCCCTGAAAGAGGCTGCCCAGGGCTTCCCTGGCACCTGCGGCAGTTTTGCTGTGGGAAATGCTCAAAAGAGGACTGCAACCTCTTTGCATTTGCAAGAGGAAAACTATGAACAGGCCACGGACCACTTGGCTGCTCTTTCGGCAAACAACAGCACCGGCAAAGTCCACATTCATCTGAAGACCCCCTTCCTCCCTGCCCCCAACCGGCTGCAACAGGGAGGAAATAAGGAACTGCAACGGGGGGATTTCCAAAGTAAGGCTGCTGCTCTTCCCTCTGCCCACTGCCAGCCAGGCCTGCCCAGGCCACAGCACTGATTCCAGGCAACAAGCCAGCCCTGGCGCAAGGGGAGGTGGCATTGGCAAGGCCTGTGGCCACCAGAGGGACATGGCCGCCACCTGAGAGCGGGACCCCACTGGCCACTTCCAGCTTCAGCACCACAAAGGCCACTTTCCAGAGTCACCCTTTTGTCCTTCCAGCTTGCTGGGCTGCACATTGTACCTGAAGATACAAATTTATACCTAAAATCTCTGGAACTACAAAAACACAGCCCAAAGGAATGACAACAAAGGAGACTCAATGAAGCTCAGTGGCACCCAGGAAGACACTCAAGAGAAGCTGAGCAAATGCCGTTTTTTCACGCCTACAGCAAAAACCAGCGTGTCAGCGACAACCTCAAGCCTTTTCCGGGCATTTGCACCCCAAACCTGCCCCCGCCCCACCCCTCAGGCCATGGAGCTGACCCTGCTTGCAGATAACCTCCTCCCCCCACACGTCCTCACCAGCAACAGCCAAGCCACAACTGCAGGGGCCAAATCCGGCAACAAACCAACATGCCAACTCTGCCCCTCGTCCACCCAGGGTTGGGGCTAGGCAACACCACCACACAAGAGCTGACTATGTTGGCCTCTGGCTCATTTGCCCACGGGGCATTATCTGTCCCCAGGAGACTGCCAGTTTAGCTTTCAGCACGTAGCAGCTCTGGGAAGATCCTGTTTCCATAATTCCTAAAAACGATCATTTTTCTGATCTTAAGCTTTAAGTAGCCTCTCTTTCGTCCTTTTTGCTGCCATGTGTCCCCATTTGAAGGCAGCACTGACAAAGGGCCCTTTTCTCCACAAAATCTCAGGCCACGAGAACTCGGCGTTATTCTCAGAGGGACGCAAAGAGAAGGAAAACCGCTCAGGTGGTGCCTGAGAAGCCTCTGTTGGTGGTTTCTCTCCCCTGGCTGCACAGCTTCCCCTGAAGGGCCCACCTGGGAGGCCTCCGAGGAGCTTCTGGGCAACTGAGCAGGAGTCAGAGGAAGCCCCAGAGGCCTTTCGTCAGGGAAGGGGAGCTATTCTTTGGGGGGGGGGGACAGCTCTTGCAGGGGAGGCTTTTCTACACCTCCTCTCTGGACCAGCACAGCACCCACTGCTCTGAGGCTCCTGCAGCCCAGAGAGCTGCTTGGTGGCGCAAGCTGCGCACTGCCTTTGGGGAGAAAGGGCGGAAGCAAGGCAACATGGCCTCTCCAGGCCCTCTTGCACCACAAGCCTTTTCCAGCCCCTGCCGTGTCTCGCATCCCCTCCGGAAAGAGGCTGCCCACCTGGGGGTCTCTGCACAGCAGCACCAGCATGGCCCACCCAAGCTGCCAGAGGTGGGCGCTCCTTGGCAGCCCACTGCCTGCCCGAGACCTGCACACAGAGCAGGCTGGCCTTCATCCCCACCCCCCCCACCCCGCTGGCCTTTGCTCCTCCCCCCCTACTGCTGCCCCCCCCTCACACCTGGTAAAGAGCGCCTTCTCGTTCTTGGCATCCATGGTCAGCTTGATGGTCTCCTGGCCTGAGCCTGTGCTGATGGTTTCCGTGACAACACCCGCCTTCTCCTCCTCTTCCTCACTGTCCGAGCCGCCAGAGGAGCTGCTGTCTGAGGCCACCAGAGGCGCTTTCCGTGCCACGCAGACGTTCCACACGCAAGGAGAGGCAGCGCTGACTGGACGGGGGGAGAGGGTGTGAGGCCCACCCTGCAGGGCTCTCCTAGGACGCCAGAGCAGCAGCCGCCCTGCTGCCTCCCAGGACACCCCAATCTTGAAAACGGGGGTGGGGGATGTCCTGAGTGGCCAGCTGGCTGGACCGGGGGAAGTGCACCTCTTGATATGGGGAGGAAGGACAGAGGCAGGCTGGAGAAATGGCCAGTCCCCCTCCCCTGGTCACTCACCCACAGGGAAAAGGGCCTGGGAGCTGCCCTCACAGCCTGAAACGCCCCCCTCACAGGAGATGAGCCCCACCAGTTGCCTCCCCAGCTCCAGGGGGGGGGGGAGGAAGCACTCACAGTTCTTGTCCTGGATTTGCTTGGGCTTCCCTTCCGAATTACTGCTCTCGGGATCCACGGGGGAACTGCACCTGGGCCCGGCCTCTGAGCTGGAAGGGAAAAGGCTCTGAAGGGGGGTGTTGCTCACGCTGGAAACGGGGCTGCAGTGTGATAGGATCTTGCCAAGGGGTCGGCAAACTAAGGCCCCCAGGCCGGATCAGGCCCACCCGGCTCCTAAATCCAGCCTGCGCCGCGAAGCCAGAATCCGCCGGTGGCGGCGGCGGCAGCAGCCCCTGGGAAGGGAAGCGCAGAGGCTGGGGCTGGGGAGGACTACTTGCCCCCCCTCGCCTCTTCATCCAGCTCTCCCCCCCCCCGTGCCGCTTCTCTGGCCCGCCACAAGGTCTGAGGGACAGCGGACTGGCCCGCTGCTGAAAAATGTTGCCGACTCCTGATCTTGCCTAAAGCCCCGGGGGGGGGGCACCAGCAGGAAGAGAGGGAGGGCCGGGGCCTCACTGGCCTTGGAAGGAGGGAGGGAGGGGGGGAACTGTCTGGCTGTGGACAGAAGCCAAGCGCTGGAGGAGACAGACCTTTGACCTGATCAGGCCCGTTTCCCATTCTCCGTTCCACATGGTCATCTGTGTCCCGGAGGACAGCTGTTGCTCACTCACCAGCAAAAGGGCTGGAAGTCTGTGAACTTGGCCCAGCCTCTCTCTTCCGGGGTCTTTGCGTCTGGGGTGGCAGAGTCCCACACGCTGGATCCGACATCCATGGCCACACATGACGTTGGGCCCTTGGCGTTCACTGGCTCAAAGGCAGTCGCCCACCCAGACCCTGCAGAGATGCAATCGGTCAGCAGCTCCTCTGAGTCCAGCCTTCACCAGGTGGCTACAGGCCTGCATCGCTGCAACTGCCAGGAGGAGCCTGGCTCAGCCGCCAGAGACATAGCTGCCAAGTTATCCCTTTTTTTAAGGGAGTTTCCCTTATGCTGAATAGGCTTCCTCGCGAGAAAAGGGAAAACTTGGCAGCTATGGCCAGAGAGGGGAGATCACAACCACAGGGGGATCAGCCAGCTGGGGCTGAGCAGCTGCCTTCAGACAAGGAGCAGCTACAGCCATGGCCATGGGACGGGGGAGGAGACCAGGGCTCATATTATCCAATTGACAGGGGCAACCTCCCGCTGAAGGGCTGTCTTGACTGCAGCTTGGGTACTCAGGGCGGCTTCTGGTGCCCGTAAACCCTGTGGCCAAGGAAGATGCTCTATCTGCCCAGCCAAACTCAAAGCGCCCACCTTGGTGTGCAAAGCCCTGAACTGCCCAGAAGCAGGTAAGCCAGGGGAGCGCCCAGGACACGGCTCCCTCTAGTGGGGAGGGGGGGAAGAGCCTTCTCTGGCACTCGCCACATGGGATGACCCCCACCGTGGGGTGCTTCTGTCCCCAAATGAAGACCAACCTGCTCAGTTGAGCGCCCCCTGACCCTTGTTTTTACTAGGCTTTAGTGAGGATTTCTGCCTTTTTATTCCTGACTGTCAAATGAATATTGCTGGAAGTAATTGCTACCATTTACTACAGCGTGAGGCACTTGGCAATTCTTTTGGGAAATGAAAAGCAGCACAGAAACCTTTCATTCATGAAAATGAGCAAAGCCCACCTGCTCAAGGCCGCTGGTCGCAGGAGCAGCTCCTGGCCAAGCCCCCGTGGCTTTTGTTCTTCATCCCCGACTGGCCGACCAAGGGGGAGGGGCTGCCCTGCCTCGGCCTGGAGTGATTCTCCTCCCACAGCTCCCTTCTTTTCCAGCAGGCTCTCCTGCTCACCCCCAAAAGGCATGGTGCTGTGGCCAGGCAGCCGTCCAGCTGGCCAGCCCCTCCAGATCCACCAGAAAGACCTGCTGTGCAGCGGTCCCAGGCTGGCAGCCACCCCCCCTGCTCCTTCAGAGACCCCTTACCTTCAGGAGGGGGCTCTGTTGCCCCTCTGCCCTCCGGGAGGCTGCCGTTGCCCTCGGTGTGTGCAGGAGGCGACGGCTGTGGCACAGCAGCCCGTTCGGACTCCTCCTCCCCAGAGTCTGGGCTGCCTTCGTGGCCTCCGTTCTCCAGGTCACTTTTGGAGGATCCCTCTGACGTGCCAGAAATGCCAAACCTGAGCACAGGAATGGAAGGCAAGGCAGCCATGATGCCCCTGGGAGGCAGGGGTGGCCCCTGCAACTTCTGGGATCAGCCCCCTACTCGGACACTCTCAGGACGCCTGGGTGTGCACTTCAAGGTCCTGTAAACTGACCCCCCGCCGCCCAACCAGGCCACCCAGGTGAGACACGGACTTCCTGCTTCAGAAGGAATAATCCTGTGAGCCCCTCAGTTGAGAAAATTGACGCGAATTTTAAGAAGGAATCGGGTCCATTGTGCTTCAGTCACCACAAGCAAATAGGAGGTCCCTCCATCACATATAGAGGAGGTGGTCAACTCTCCTTCACTGGAGGTTTTTAAGCAGAGGTTGGGGGGTCATCTGTCAAGGATGCTTTAGTAGTTGAGACTCTTGCATTACGGAGGGGTTGGACTAGATGACCCCTGGGACCCCTTCCAACCCTATGATCCTCTTGCCCCTTGGACAGACCTAAGGAGAGGCAGAAAGCCCCCTTACCGCGTCCTGGACTTGACTTGGGCGGTGTAGCTTATTTCTTTCTCCTCCCAGATGTCTTCCTCTTCCTCGTTGTCATCAAACTGCTGGATTCGTTCGCTGCAGCAGGCTTCAAACAGGGAAGCGTTGGGCTGCAGCAAAAGGGGGAGACGGAGGGTTAGGATTCGGGGGGCTTCTAGAGAAGCTGCTGCCGCAGTCGCCTGCCCAGCTCTGGGCCTGCACCTCTCCCTCCAGGTGCCCAGGAAGGTGCTGAATAGAGATGGCAACCAGGGGCACCAGAGGTGGGGAAGAAATGCAGTCCGTCTCCAGCGGCTGCCCCAAGAGACGGCATCCTGGGATGCTCTAGATCCTCCCTCTGCTCTGAGCTAAGACAGCCTCCTGCCCTCACAGAGGCGACGCCAGGGAACAGCATCCTCCCCAGGGAACATTCCCCCCTGCGCTGCACAAGCCGATTCCTCAGGAGGTGGCAAGGAGAGGGAGAGCTGCATGTTGCCCACATGCTGGTGGCACTGCAGCCCCAACTGCCCGGCAGCGTGGCCCAGCGGCTTCACTGGAGGTGCTGAACAGCGCTGGGGGCAGGGCAGGTCGCAAGAGAGAGGCCGCAAAGTGGAGCAAGGTGGCTCCCCCGACTGAGATGCCCAAACACACCGAGCACAGCTACTTACACTGTCATCGTCGGCATCAATGTGGAAGTTGATCTCCGCAATCCTGTCAAAAGGTGCGCTGGAAAAGAGGGAGAAAGAAGCCCATTGGGAGGGGGCCAGAAGCAGCTCCCACCTCAGGGACCCTGAGCAAGGAAGCTGCTCTTCAGAGGGGATGGGCTAGCCGACCCAACCAGGCTCTTGTGAGGATGGAGGGCAGAGGGAGGACATCTTTTTATCGGCTCATATGGGACCAGCATGGATAGCTGGCCCTGGAGAACACTGGATTTTCCCTACCCCTATAGTTGTGACTCGTGGGCTGCCATTTAATTTCATTCAGATGTTAATTTTAAGCTGTATTTTAATCATTTGATTGTGTTTTTAATGTATCATATATTTGGTGTTAGCCACCTTGAGCCTACGCTAGTAAGGTTACGCTTAAAATTCTACAAGGCAGGCTTAGGCAGTATGTGGACCGAGAACTCCCAGAAGTGCAAGCTGGATTTCAAAAGGGCAGAGGAACCAGAGACCAAATAGCAAACATGCGCTGGATTATGGAGAAAGCTAGAGAGTTCCAGAAAAACGTCTACTTCTGCTTCATTGACTATGCAAAAGCCTTTGACTGTGTCGACCACAGCAAACTATGGCAAGTTCTTAAAGAAATGGGAGTGCCTGATCACCTCATCTGTCTCCTGAGAAATCTCTATGTGGGACAAGAAGCTACAGTTAGAACTGGATATGGAACAACTGAGTGGTTCAAAATTGGGAAAGGAGTACGACAAGGTTGTATATTGTCTCCCTGCTTATTTAACTTATATGCAGAATTCATCATGCGAAAGGCTGGACTAGATGAATCCCAAGCCGGAATTAAGATTGCCGGAAGAAATATCAACAACCTCAGATATGCAGATGACACAACCTTGATGGCAGAAAGCGAGGAGGAATTAAAGAACCTTTTAATGAGGGTGAAAGAGGAGAGCGCAAATTATGGTCTGAAGCTCAACATCAAAAAAACCAAGATCATGGCCACTGGTCCCATCACCTCCTGGCAAATAGAAGGGGAAGAAATGGAGGCAGTGAGAGATTTTACCTTCTTGGGCTCCTTGATCACTGCAGATGGTGACAGCAGTCACGAAATTAAAAGACGCCTGCTTCTTGGGAGAAAAGCAATGACAAACCTAGACAGCATCATAAAAAGCAGAGACATCACCTTGCCGACAAAGGTCCGTATAGTTAAAGCTATGGTTTTCCCAGTAGTGATGTATGGAAGTGAGAGCTGGACCATAAAGAAGGCTGATCGCCGAAGAATGGATGCTTTTGAATTATGGTGCTGGAGGAGACTCTTGAGAGTCCCATGGACTGCTAGAAGATCAAACCTATCCATTCTTAAGGAAATCAGCCCTGAGTGCTCCCTGGAAGGACAGATCGTGAAGCTGAGGCTCCAATACTTTGGCCACCTCATGAGAAGAGAAGAATCCTTGGAAAAGACCCTGATGTTGGGAAAGATTGAGGGCACTAGGAGAAGGGGACGTCAGAGGACAAGATGGTTGGACAGTGTTCTCGAAGCTACCAACATGAGTTTGACCAAACTGCGGGAGGCAGTGGAAGACAGGAGTGCCTGGCGTGCTATGGTCCATGGGGTCACGAAGAGTCGGACACGACTAAACGACTAAACAACAACAACCTTGAGCCTGGTTGTGGCCGGGGAGGACGGGGTATAAATAAAAGTTGTTGTTGTTGTTGTTATCCAGCAAACCAGGGGGCTGTGGGGGTTGCAGGGGTCTCTGTCCAAAGCTGCTCCCTTCACCCAGGTCTTCATTCACAAAGAAGCTTCCCAAAGGGGAGGGGGCTCTTCTGCCCTGACTGGTCCCTGCAGCTGCCTGCTCCTCCGCTCCCCCACCCCCGCTGCACAGCATCCTATCCAAGTGGGGCCCTCTGGAGGCCAAAAGGGGACCCACAAGCAGCAGAACAAAGGGCTGAGCGAATGATTCAAGCACTCCCTCACAGGGTCCCCTGTGGCCCCCAGGAGAAAGCCCTGCCCTGCCCCTCTGCCTTCCAGCTCCATTTCCCAGATGGGGAGACTGACCTGCTCGTGGGGTGAAGACCAAAGGGCCGGGGGGGGGCACTCACTTGATGTTGTCATCCTGGTCGGAAAACTCTTCATCGTTGAAGCCAAACTGATCCACAAAGTTGGCTGTCATCTGCTGGATCTGGTACTCCGAGAAGGCCTGGCAGGGGAGGGGTGGGGAGAGGGGAGAACAGCCATTGCACCACTTACACAGCGCTGGCGCTGAGCCCCCTGCCCGCTCCAGTCAGCGCTTGGAAGCCACTTTGTGAACCAAGATGTTCACAGACCACCCCTCCTGAGTGGCTTCTAGCCAGGACACAGAGAGAGGAGCTACACTGAGGCTGTGGAACTCCCTGCCACAGGAGGCCTGCATTGCCCTCCTCCTTGCAAGCGATTGTTACTTCAGCGAGCATTGGGGCCTAGCAAGCGACTGGTGCTCTAATACTCCTCAGAAACCTTGTTTGTGCTCTTTCTGCCTCTTTGAACAGCTGGATTTGAGCAAGTTGTGATGATTTCTATGCTGTAAAGCAGAGTGGGAACAGGGAGTGCAAGGACGGTCCCAATCCCAGCCACCGCGGCTGCTGCAGAGGAAACACCTGCACTGAGGAAAACCAAGCGCTTCCTTCCAGGTGAGAAAAGCCATACCTTGGGCCACAGTTTATGTAGGGCCTTTTCGGTAGTGGGGCCTGCCCTGTGAAACACCCTCCCGCCAGATGTCAGAGAGAGAGAGAGAGAGAATTTGACTTCCTTCTTCCACAGACACCTGAAGGCCCAAGCCCTGTATTGAGATGCTCTGGGTGTGTGGCATTTTGTTGCCGTTAATCATTACATTACTGTATTATTCTTTTCAAGCTGCTCTTCAGGAAACACAGCCAAACAACCAAGATAAACTCATAATAAATCCAAACACAGCGGAGCCATAAAACAAAACGCTAACAGCATCACATTCTCACTACAAGGCCAGAGCCAACTACAAAAGACTTCAACCCAGCACCAAAAAGGAAACTACAATGATGGCGGCGGCAGGCATTCCCCCTCTCAGCCTAACCTACCTCACAGGGCTGTTGTGGGGATTAAATGAGGAGACGGGGTGCGCTGGAGGCAGAGAGCCAAGTACGCCACCTTGTGCTCCTTGGATGCGAGTGCAACAAATACAGAGAAATGATATAAAGCATCCCAGCCCCCCAGCCCCTGGGTGCAAGCAGGTAGAGAACATGCCCAGGGTAAGACTCCCCTCCATTGCCTGCCTGCTGGAGGACACCTGCTTGCTGCAAAGCCCAAGCAATTCACCTGGGCAGCCCTCAGAGAGAGCTCTGCCCAATGGTCACAGAGGGTCTTCTAGTCCAACCCCCTGCAATGCAGCCGCCCCCCTGGCCAGGCAGCAGCAGGCTCTCCAACAGAGATCCTGGACAGCTCTGTAACAGCAACAGCCAGAGGACCTCCTGGGAGGAGCCCTACCTGCTGGAGAGAGAGCTCGTTGGGGAAGGCTCCCTCCGCGTCCTCGTCCTCGCTGGAGGAGTGCAGGTGGTGCGTGCTCACCTGTGAAGGAGAAGGTGAACCAAGGTGAACATCTCAGCCAGCAAGGGAAGGGGCAGGGGCACAAGCCCCTGGCCCTCCCCATTCCCCCCCCCCCGGCACACTTCCCACAACCAGCTTCCTCTGCTGGGAAGTGAGCCCCGTACATGGAGACTCAGTGTATCCTCAGAACCCTCCCAAAACAGGGGGAGGGGAGGGGAGGGCAAGCAGCCCCCGGGAAATCTCACCAAGTCGACCGTATTCCTCCGGTTGGCCTCCATCAGCGTTTCCTCCACAAAGCTCTCCCACCGCCCTCTGCAATCTTCAGGCAGCCCTGGCAAGGAAAAGGAGAGGCAGGCCTGGGTTAGGGATCCTGCTGTGGAGGAAACCCCTGTGCTGCTCCTTGCTGGGGAGGGGGCACGTCCCTGGCCAACAAGGGACTGGCCACTATCAGAGACCCTCCCTCATTATCTAGCCCTCCTGATGGGGCTGGGGGCCCAGGACAAAACGACAGCGCTGCTCAGCCTCGTGTTAAAGACACATGGGTGGCGGAGCAAGGAAGGGAACGGATGTCGTCGTCGTCCCCCAGCCAGGAGAAAGGGACCCCAAAGCGCTTCCCCATGCCTCCCCCCCCAGCCACTGCCCCATTGCTGCCTCTTTGCCCCCTCATCCCTGCTCACCCTGCTTGCTACACACGGCAAAGGGCTCCTCTGCCCTCTGGGCAAAGCAGGAGCCACCGGCCTTCCTCCAAACCCCCGAGACTGCCCTCTGCCAAGAGAAACAGACGGCGTCCCTTCTGCCTGCCACAAACAGTTCCTCAGACCATCACCCCATGAAGCTCCTTAGCTAAGAGAACCTGGAACATGTTTACACAATGACACCCCCCCTCCACAAATTTCTGTCTCATTCTTCACCTCTGAAGGGTTTGCAGAGCAGCTCACATGAAAAACCCTCCCAGTAAGAGCCCCAGAGGATGAAAGGGCAGGTAAGGAAAAAGCAGAACAAAACCAAAGAGAAAAGTGGAGGCAAGCAGCCCGTTGGAAAGGTGCTGTGAAGGGGAAGAGGGTGGGCTCTCCTTCAAGGGGGGAGGGGGGGCATCTGCCAGGGATCCGTGAGCTGCAGCTCCTGCATTGCAGGGGGTTGGACTAGATGACCCTTGGGACCCTTCAGGACTTGCAGCTTTGAGCAGGAGCCAACCATCCTGATCAGGCTGGCCCTGAGACAGAAAGGGGTTGAAAACACTGCTCCAAACTGGGTGTGGGGCTGTTTAAAACCCAGCAGGACAAAGGCGTCTGTGGGTGCGGGCACAGCCCACGGCCTCAGCTTCAGCACCCAAGAGGCTTTCGAGAGGGAGGGCACGGGCGAGGCCTTGCAGCCGCCCAGAAGGGAGGAAGCAGCCGGCTCCCTCTGAGGCCAGGAAGCCGCTGGGGCCTCTCTAGGACCCCCCCCTGATCCTAGAGGGAGGGAGAGAGGGAGCCACCCTCCCCAGACCCACCCCCCCTCAGATGAGCAGCCCAGCAGCCAGACTGCTCTGCAAAGAGAAGGGGCTTGAGATGCCAGAGGCTCCTTCTACCTCGGACAAAGTCGCTGATCTGGGTCTGGACGGGGCCCTTCTCCATATTCTGCACCACTGCGTTGGCTATCCGCGTCAGGTGGCCCATGTTGCCTCGCCTCATTCCGCCTTCTGCCCTGGAAAAATAAACCATGAGGAGCGACTCCACATTGGACAGGTCTCTCCTCAGCTGCTGCCTGAGCCGCTTGTGGGCTGGGAGGACAGCAGCAGCTCAGGGGCAGAGAGCACCTGCCTGGAGTGCAGAACTCCCGAGGGCATCTCCAGCCCAGGAAGGGAACATCCCCACCCAGAGACACTTCTGCCCCAGGAAGAATTTTCCAAAGAGGAGCAGCCTTTTGACTGTGGAATGAATGGGCTCTTCTTCTCTGTGGGTTTTTAAGCAGAGGTCGGATGGCCTAGTCAGTGAGGTTTTAGTTAAGATTATTTTATTGCTAGTACTTATCACCTTTCTACACCCCTCATTGTCTACTGGTTGCTGCATTGTAAAAGGCAAAGGTACAGGGAGCTGTGGGTGGTGCTGTGGTCGAAACCACTGAGTCTCTTGGGCTTGCCAATCGGAAGGTCAGCGGTTCCTGCATTGCAGGGCATGAGGTTGGATTAGATGTCCCTTCGGGTTCCCTTCCAACTCTAGCATTCTACGATACCCTGGACAGCCGCTCTGAAGCCAGGGCAGAATCCAGACTGACACATTACTTAGGGACTGAGGGGTGTCAGGAAGGCCTCACTAACCTCGTAGAGGTGGGACACCCACCCAAGGGACCCTCACCAGGTGGAGATCAGCCCATGACAAAAGGCCAGTGGCATGTCACAGCCTCTTTCCTGCTGGCCCCCTCCAGCCCAAGGGCCTGCGGCCGATAAAGTCATGGCCAGCTGGTGCGGACCCTTCTGGGCCTGTCCTGCATTGCAGGGCAGCTGCCCTGCCTCCTGCCCACTGGCCTGCCAGTGCCATGGGGGACGGGGCTATTTGGATGAATATGTAGAGCCAAGACCCCAGCAGGGGGGGGGGGGAGGAGCCTTACTGCATTTTGTCGTTGGTCTCCCAGGCATCCAGTATCCTTTGGACCAGGCAGCACTTTTGGAACAGCTGGAGGGAAATGAGGAGGGACAGGCACATCAGGGCTATCCCCGAGAGCAGAGGCAGCACTAGGTCCAGCCCCCAACCCTGAGCCCCATCACAGCAGCCAGGGGCTTCTCCACCCTCAAGAGCCATGAAGCTCCATTTCTCCAAGGGTTTAGCACCGCTCCCGCCCAGGGCCTCTCACCCCACTGCAGCCACCCAGCAACACAGACCTCCCTCCCGCCTGGACAGGAGCCTCCGAGAAGTGAGGAGGTGCCAGGAGCAAACCAAGAGAGGTGTCACCAATGGGCCCTTTGGCAAGTTGGGGGTTCTGATCCAGGGCCTTGAACCGCTCCCTCTGCCCTCCGCTCTCCGCCCTGGATGCAGGCAGACAAGCTCCAAGGGCAGCTTGGGGAAGCCCATCCTGGCTGGGCTTAGGAGCCTCCTTACGTGGGTCACCATGATGTTCTCGCGACAGCAGCTGCTGCTGTTCTCCGGGGCTTCCGAGTTCCCCGAGGCTGCGCTCCCGTCCGCTCCCTCCTTCCCTTCCGCCTCACTTGGGGCCAGTTTGCCTTCATTCACAGAATGGGCCAGGATCGCTGCGATGCACAATTCCACTTGGAAATGCAAAAAATTATTCCACGTGTACTTAAAAAACAGGTCCTGGAACAAAACCAAGGAGGCCAGTGAGCAGAGCTTTTCCAAGGTAGAAAGGCACTTCCTCCACCCCCAGAGGGCAAAGAAGGAGGAGCCAGAGCTGCCCAAATGGGGAACTCCTGTCAAAGGTGAGCAGGCAGCCTGACCCAGCGCAGGCCAAGCTGAAGCCTCTCCCCGTCCCCACCAGCCAAGGCGCTCCTCACCAGCAGCAGGTCCATGGTGTTGAGCCGGCACAGCTCCTGGTTAATGCTGGGCGTGTTGGTGTGCAGAAGGGCAGCAACCAAGCGGGCAGCATGGAGGCGAGCATTGCCCAGCGGCTCTTCCAAGACTCCGATGGTCGTCAGAATGGATGCCGCCTGCCGCCCGCAGAGAGAAAAAATGGGCTTCTCAGGCCAGACCAATGTGACGCCCCTGCAGAGAGCCTTGGCTCCTCCTGTCCCCTGCCCTACACCCCACAGCAAGGGGGCTGGGGGTCAGAACAGCAGAGCACAAAGCTGCAGGAATCCTTAACAGGGTGGTTTGTTTGGAGGGAGGCAGAAGTCAGTCTCTGCCTGCACAGAACCTGTACTCAGCCCTTCACCCAAGAAATGCACAACAGGGATGGCAGGGGTTTTTAGGGGACGGATCTGAGCTGCTGCAGAAGTACGCAAGCTTTCAGGTTTCCACCTGATGAAGAGTCCCTTGCACCTCAAAAGATTCTGTCCTTTTCCAATCCCATAACAGAAAGCATTTCATTTTGTGTCTTTTACTCTACAGTGTTTCCTTGGTGAAACTTAAAAAATTCCACAAACCGAGACCAAGTCTGAGCAAAATAGATGCCCGATCCTCCAACACTTCTTTTCCTGGATTTCCCCTCTGATTACCAATGTACTAACTGGATCTGACAGACCCCACCATCACCAATACACCTCTATATTTACACACACAGCCTCCTGGGAAGACTGAGGGAGGGTTTGAGGGCTAACCCTGAGAAGCGGGGGGGGGGGAAGAGAATCTCCCTACCTTGGGTGGGTGCAGCAACAGCTGGTGGAAGTCCTTCAGCCGCGGTTCAATGCCCCCCAGGATGCTGCTATTGACAGTGCAAGACCTTTCGAATCCCTGAGAGAAAGAGTCCACCAGCCCCTCCACACTGCGGGGGAAGAGAGGCAAACCAGGCTCAAGACTCAGACCAAGCAAAGCCCCGTGAGTTGGAGAGCTCTAGACAAGTGGGTCCGCTCCTCCGGCGCCAAGAGGAGGAGACCCTCCGCTGTCAGCACGTCTCACAATATGGAGTTGGTGGTGTTCCAGAGGGAACGTAGAGGGGCAGGGCTCAGAGGGAATAAGTTGGCCATAATGGCATAAGAGGTGCTTGCTGGATGAGGCAAAGGGCCCCATCTGGTGCAGTATCCTGTTCTCACAGTGGCCAACCAGGTGCCTCCGTGAGAAGCCCAAACAGGACGCTAGCATAAAAACAGCTGGCCTTCAGAGGCATTGACTGCCTCCAAAGTCGAGCCCAGCTAAGATGGCTGGCAGCCACCGACGGACTGATTCTCCATCAACCAGCCCAATTCCCTTTGAAAGCCAACACTGCTTCTTGTGGGAGCCAAGTCCACAGTTCAGCGATGTGCTGTGGAAAAGGCCCTTCTTTCCTCTGTCCTGAATGCTCTTCCAGGAGCTGACTGCATTTGCCCGGCTGCTCCTGGAGTGGAGGAGGCACAAAGCCTTCCATCTAGAGGCCTTCCGCCAAGCATCTAGCTGCAGCTGGTGAAAAAGATGTTTGGCATACAGAAGGCCTGCAGCTTACGAGGTGGGAGTGACGTTCCAGGAGTTCACACACAAGGGCAAAGAAGTTGGGAAGACCCCCAGAACAACCCCTGCGTGGCTATCGCTATCTCAGAGCTCCGGGGAAGGTCATGGGAGGCCATGCAAGACCTCACAGGCCTCACACAACCTTCCCAGGGGACGATAAGCAAGGCGGAGGGCTTAAAAACGCTTTCAGCAGCAGGAAACGCAAGGCAGAAATAGCTTCCTCCGTCTTGCTTCCCAAGATCTGGGAAGGTCACGCAAGATCTTGGACAGCTCCTTCCAACTATTCCCTCCCCACAAGCTCTCCGTTTATTTACTTATTTTCCTGCCACTCTCACAAAGCTGCAATCATCTAAGTAAAACAGGCATAAGTTGGGGTCTCCCGTATTCCGCTTATTTATTTTGAGCAAGCATTCGTCAACCGCCTGCCAGGCGCCCAAGAGTTAAAGTTCTACCCCGAAGTCTCTGCTGCGATACATCTGGTTGGCCCCCAAAGCAGCTTACCTGGTGCGCCTCGGCTCCAGTAACGTCAACAGCGCCTGAGTCCCGTTCACAAGGCAGCTCTCCGTCTGCTCGCCATCAAACATGTTCTTCAGAAGCTGCTCCACACATTCCTGCCTGGAAAAACCAAGGACAAGTTAGAGGCTACTTTTAAGGGGGGGGGGCGAATTCACAAGTCAAGATGCAGCAGCATTTTCCCCCAAACGAGCCCCCAAGCCTTGCCCCCCTCCCCACCCCTGGCTTCCAACCTGGCACGGCCTGCCCAGAGAATGGGGGGGAGGGGGAGCTGCCTGGCTGTGCACTGCTCCCCCTCCTCTCCCCCCTCCCTGGCTGCAGCTGGGCCATCAGCCTTCTTAAGCAGTGGACACTGATATTCAACAATTCCCCCTCCATGAGGCTCTGGCTGAGTACAGGTTTGACCCTGGGCCTCCTAAGTCCAACCCTCCAGCCACGACATCACACTGACTTTGAAATCTCCACAGGGCTGTCACATGGAGGATGGCCACCTGCCACGACTGCTTTAGCTGAGATTCCTGCATTGCAGGAGGTTGGACTAGATGCCCCTCGGGGTCCCTTCCAACTCTACAATTCTATGATTCGAACACAGCATCCCCACGAGAAGCTAACCGAGCGGGGAGACCCAAATCAGGTCCGGTGCCCTGGAAGCTGTGCTCCTCATCAGTAAAGGAGGCGCCTGCCTGCTCTGTCTTTTAAGAACTTCCACAAGAAAGTGGCCGAGAGCAGCCCCTGGTGCTTCTGCCCACTGTACTTACGACTCCAGAGCTGCCAGGAGTGGGTCGGGCTCAGCCACCTCTTGGAACTGGCTGCTCTGGTCCCTGCTGAGCCTTATGATGTCGCACAAGGTCTGGGAAGCGTTGGACTGCCTCTGCAAACAGGAGACGAGTCAGCCGTGGCAAAAGTGGTCTCCTCTCTCTCAGCCTTCAGAGAAAAGGGGGCAGGGCAGCTGACAGCAATGCAGAACCCCAAACCCCTAGAAAGGGAGGGAGGGAGGGGGCCAGTGTCCCCCTCTTGACTGAGCTTCTCGCCTGGGCTAAAGCCGTAATGATCAGGCATCCCCAAACTTCGGCCCTAAATCATCCCTGACCACTGGTCTTGTTAGCTAGGGATCATGGGAGTTGTAGGCCAAAACATCTGGAGGGCTGCAGTTTGGGGGTGCCTGGTAAAGATGGTGCAGCCCAGCAGGAAATGACTCCAAAGGTGAGGAGTCCCAGACTGAACTCCTGCCTGCCTTCTGTGCCCAGGAGTGGTTCTGCCCTAACACACAAACACACAAGCCGGCTACTCCACACTCTCCCCTCCACCTCCCAGCTTAAAAGCTCCACTAAGGGAAATTTTTAACGTGTGATGTTTTATTGTGTTTTTACTATTCTGTTGGGAGCTTCCCAGAGTGGCTGGGGAGGCCCAGCCAGATGGACGGGGTATAAGTAATAAATTATTATTATTATTATTATTATTATTATTATTATTATTATTATTAGGCAGGCACATGACCCCAGATTGTACTGCCTCAAAATCAGAGGAAGCCCAGAGGGTGGAGAGCAGGATCAGGCCCTTTCACTCGAGGATGAGGAACCTGTCGCCCCCCAACTGTTCATGGATGACAATTCCCACCCTCCATACTACTGTCGGGAGGGCCCCCTGCTCCCCACCTGTTTCAGGCCACGGGGAGTGGGGTCCCTGGACAGGACACCCCAGGCCAAAGCAAAAGCAGATCTATCGCACCAGGGTGGCAGAGGCTCTCACTTGTGGGACTGGGGAGGCAGGCCCACTCCAAGCTCTCTGAAGAGGCTGCAGCTCAACACTGGGTGGACCTGAGCCAAAGCTCACAAGAGGTGCTAATGGGTGTGTGAAATTTTGAAACTTGGCACCCAAAGGGGGAAGCAGACCAGACTGCAGAGGGGAGGGGGGGTGCTGGGGGCAAGCAGAGCACTGCCTGGCCCCGCCTGGGACCCAGGAGGCAGCCCCTCTCTTCCTTTCAGGAACCTCCCTCCACAGAAGCACCAGGCCCTTTTTTCCTTTCCACAACTTAGTTGGTCTTTAAGGTGCTACTGAAGGAATTTTTTTATTTTACTTCGATCCAGACCAACACGGCTACCTACCTGTAACCATTCCTTTCCACAATTAAGCGTCGCCACCACAGCTGCCCATTTTACGCTGGCACTGCCCAGAGCTTCCTGCCCACCCACTCCCACTGCTCATTGGCAAAATGTCTTGGTAGGTTCTCCCTGCAAAACAGCTTAAACCAAACAAAGGAAAGGTTTCTGCTAAGATGCTCTCAGAGACAGAGCTGGAGAGCCCCATAGACAGGAGGCTGCACTCACATCCTCATCCTGGTCAGGGCGGATCAGCTCCACAAGCCGCTGGATGATCCGTGCTTCATTCAGCCACTGCAGGGAAGGAGAGAAGAGGAAGCCGCCCCAGTGAGAAAGTCACCCTTGCATGGCCCACGCCAGGCCAAGGAGGCTGGACGAGTTCCCTTCATGGCCCTGCCAGTCTGGAGCTGGCTTCTCTCTGCCCTCCAGATGAAGCTCCACTTTCCGCCACCAAAAACAGCAGCTTCAGGACTCTGGCTATGTCAGTCCCTTCAGAAGTCATGGGGGGGCACCAGAATACAGTTGTACCTCGAAAGTCGAATGGGGTCCGTTCCGGAAGTCTGTTCAACTTCCAAAATGTTTGGGAACCAGGATGCAGCTTCCAAATGGCTGCAGGAAGTTCCAAAGAATGTTCACAAAGAGGAACACTCACTTCTGAGTTTGAAGCATTTGGAAGCCAAAACGTTTGACTTGCAAGGCGCTTGACTTCCGAGGTACGACTGTACAAGGCCCAAGAGGAGCCAACTGAGGTGCTTCCTCAGAGATCACGGTCTCCATTTCTTAAAGAGACAGGGCAACCATTGGAATTTCCTGACCAGCCCTTCACTTGACTCCTTGTATTTATGGTCGTTCATAATTTATTGTCTATCCTGCTGCCCATTGCTCTGATGGTATGAACTGGCAGCACCTAAACACTTCCATAAATAAAGAGCACATGTCACGAGGCCATTCTGCTTCCAGGCCAGCCTGGCCTCAGCAAAGGGACGTGGACGGAGCCTCCAGCATCCGAAGGAGCCAGCGGAGAACAGCCTTGCGCAGCTGCTCTTCCCAGCTCCCCACGAGGCCAAGGCCAAGCCGGACAGCAGAGAGAAAGCAAAGGAGCAAGGCCAGGGACACTGGAGTCTTGGGGGTCCCTCCCAACTCTACAATTCTACAACCCTCTGAGCCCAAGAGCATCCCTCACGTTTAGTACTTCCTGCCTCAGCGGAGCTGGCTCCACGCAGCTGATGAGTCGCAAGAGGAGGTCCATCATGGCAGACGTATCAATATGCTTCAGTACCAAGTCGAGGAAGTTGGCTTTCTTCCGCAAAAATGAAATCACCTAAAGAAAAAAAAGACAGGTTAGAGAGCTAGCTAGTTAGAGACAGCCTTGTGAATTATCCCTCAGCTGCCAACCAAAGAACAGTCAAAACCCAAAGGAGGCAGGCTGAGTCTAAGCTGGGGGACGGACGGATGGACTTCGCCTGACCTGCTCCGTCTTCCTGGCGATGAGGTTGCCGATGGTCTTGCTGAAGAAACTGGCAAGCAAAGGGTTCAAGGGTGGCTCGTGGTCCAGGAAGTCGTAGAGGATGTTCAGCAAGGCCTCATCCCCTCCGAGCCTGTCGTTGATCTGCGGCACATCAGACGTCAATAGTTCACAGGCTGTGTTGGGGTACCTGCAGGGACAGAGCCAAAACCAAGAGGGGAAGCTGCTGCCGCTGGTGCCGCTGGTGCCAAGAGCCATGGAGCCCAAAGGCAGCCAGGCAGAGACCCACCAGGGAGGCCAGGGGGCTTCGGAAGACACCCCACCCCCACCACCTCTGCCCTGAAATGGGAAAGAGGACAAGGCAGCCATCTCAAACTCGGGGCAGCTGGACATGCAGTCCATATGGAGCTTCTGCCAGAGCAAAAGACTCTCCTTCACCTGACGGGTTGATGGAGGAGGCAGTTTGTCTGCCAGCATAAATCTCGGCTCACAAAATAGAACTTGCCTCTTGGAAGTTCTCATGATGGGTGATGTGAATGGCAATTCCCCTGGGATAAGCAGGGCTACGCCTGGGGGGACCAGACTGCCAGGGTGACACCCCTGCCTGGGATCCCTCAGAGCTCCTCTCCACCAGCCTCCATGGCTCCAAAGCCTCTCTGCCATGGCGCTGGCTGGACGCAGCAGGATCCCAGCTTCCCTGGCAGAGCGGAGCATCCTTCTGGCCCAGGGACTCGGCCACGTTCAGGCTCTGGGCCCCTTTGCTGTCTGCCCAGGGCCTCTTCAGAGACAGCCCCGACGGTGCAGGATGCCCTCAGCCTCTGGATACCCACACAGATCTGCCTCTTCGCGTGCTGCTGGCTTGTTTGGTTGCCTCCATTCTTTTTATGTGCATGCCATTTTGTATAAACAACTGGCTTTGGGATTTTATTATTGTTTTGCTTCATTGCAAACTAGCTGGGAAGGGACTGCTGAAGAGTGCTGTATGAAGCTGGCATGCAAAGAAACGAAGGGCTCCCCCCGCTCTGCCCCAGGGCCCTATCAGGAAGGCCAGTTGGCAGGACTTCCAGGGCCAGGTACCTACTTGAAGCGGACCTTCTCGTCCATGTCCAGTGGGGGCTCATGGGTGATGAGGCTGACCAGCTCCTCCATGCAGTGCTGCTGACACAGGAAGTCCACCAGCTTGTGGTTCTGCGCTTTGCACTCCTGGAGGATGTCATCTTCGTCCATCAGCTCGGGCAGAGTCACATCCTCCTTGTCCAGCAGCTTGTCAACATGCGACGTGGTGTTCAGGTCAAATTTCCAGAACATGGTGAGTGTGAGCACCGACCTGCAAGGAGCCGGAGAGAGCAGCAGCAGCAGCAGCACAGTCAGCATAACGCTAGGCCAGAAGAGAGCCCCACGTCCCCTTTCCCTGAAAGACTCTGTGAATGCCTGGGCCAGGGCCCGAGAACCTCACAGGAACAGGTGCACTCTGGGAAAACTGGGTAACAGACGAGCCCGCCCCTTGGAGAAACTCCATCTTCTGCTAACTGGGCAGGAGTCCAGGCTATGCAGAAACGGGTAATAAACAGCCTCTTCCTACGGAGCTCCCTTACTGATTCTATTTATTTATTTATTTTAAAAAAAACCAGTGGTACTTTGGTTCTCAAACTTAATCCATTCTGGAAGTCTGTTCCAAAACCAAAGCTCTCCAAAAGCAAGGCGCACTTTCCCATAGAAAGTAATGCAAAATAGATTAATCTGTTCCAGACTCTTACAAACAACCCCTAAAACAGCAATTTAACATGAATTTTACTATCTAATGAGACCATTGATCCATAAAATGAAAGCAAGAAACAATGTACGGCAGTCACAGAATCAATCGATCAGTAGCTGAACTGGTTTGCACACACTCACAAAAACAAAACAAAAAGAGCCGGAAAAACAAAAATGCAAAACAAATAGGCAGACCTCAGTGTAACACTCAAAATGGAAGCGTAACACTCAAAATGGAGCACGTTCAGCTTCCAGAAAAAGTTTGCAAACCAGAACACTTACTTCTGCATTTGCAGTGTTTGGGTTCCAAGCTGTTTGAGTACCAAGGCGTTTGAGAACCAAGGGACCACTGTATTTATAGTCGTACCTCGGGTTATGAACTCTGCAAACCCAGAAGTATTTTCGTCGCATGCACGTTCTGCGCATGCACAAAGCATGAAAATCGCACTTTGCGCATGCGCAAAATGACACTTAGGGTTACAACCATTTCGGGTTACGAACTGTGTCCCGGAACGGATCGTGTTCGTAACCCGAGGTACCACTGTATGCTGCTTGTATCACAGAAATAAATCCCAGCGGTTTACAACAATATAGGAAAACGAAACATACAGCAAAATCATAACAAATTAAAAACAAGTTAAAAGCAAAAGCCTTGACCACAAACATCAGGAGACCCTTGTGGGGGGCTGCAGTCAGTAGGGACCAAATCCTGCAGTTTCCCTGCCCCTGCTAAGGCTGAGCTCTCCTCAGGTTAGAGGTTCCTCTTTCGTTTCCCACACCATCAGGGGGCACACAGTCCCTCCACCGACATGCAGGTCCCTGCAGCCCACCCTTTTCAAGGACTGTGCAAAGCCCAACGGCCCCCGGAGGAGTCAGGCTGCCAGCCATCCAGAGTTAGGCAGGGCCCTCCTTCTGTGCTGCAATACTGCTCAGCTGCATACCCGCCAACTTCTCCCTTTTTTCAAGGGAAATTCCCTTATGCTGAATAGGCTTCCTCACGAGAAAAGGGAAAACTTGGCAGCTATGGTTCAGCTGCCCTGTGGCCCCCGGGCGCTGACTGGGCTGCCCCTCACCCCCTCTTGCAGTCACTTTTAACATGGCTGCAGGTAGATTTCCACTCCAAATTCAATGGATGCTTCAGATGAAGGGAGCACATCCAGTCTTCTGGAAACCATCAAGAAAATGCTGGCTCCTGCAATATTCCCCAAGTGAAATGATGCCCAAACAGTTTGTCCCCTCCCCCCCCAGCATAATTCAGGTAGGAAACTCCTTGGTGCAGGGCTGGCTCCCTCAGCTTAGGATACTCTGAAAAGCACCATGCTAGTGAGGGACACAACAAAACTGGCCCCCTCCCATCTCACGGGGTGGCTGCATAAACCTTTTCCAAGGGGTGTGTGGAAGGTGGCCAAGCAAGAAAGGGCTTTTCGGCAGGGATTTCTTGTCCTGAAACACTTCCCTGAGGGAGACAGGCCTGGCTCCTAGTCAAACAGCTTTTTGGCCCCCAGCTAGGACTCTTTTAACATTCCTTCCCTACATATATTACCTCGGGGCCTGGGGGTGGAAGGGAACACATTGCTTGTTGCAAAATACATACTCCTAGGCAGCAGGGCAGCGGTGGACCAGATGCCATTCAGCTCAAGTCAAGCTGACTGGAGATCTATCACCTTTGAGCAGAAGAAAGGCTCTTCAGGGTTTTCACCAGATATTTTGTTCTCTTTGCAAACTAGGATAGAATCATAGAATCGTAGAGTTGGAAGGGACCACAAGGGCCATCCAGTCCAACCCCCTGCCAAGCAGGAAACACCATCAAAGCATTCTTGACATATGGCTGTCAAGCCTCCGCTTAAACACCTCCAAAGAAGGAGACTCCACCACACTCCTTGGTAGCAAATTCCACTGCCAAACAGCTCTTACTGTCAGGAAGTTCTTCCTAATGTTGAGGTGGAATCTTCTTTCTTGTAGTTTGAATCCATTGCTCCGTGTCCGCTTCTCTGGAGCAGCAGAAAACAACCTTTCTCCCTCCTCTATATGACCTGTACATGTCCCTCCTCTATATGACCTCTATATGTAACCTGTACAAACATAACCAATTACTATAATTCAACCCCCCCTTTTTTGTTTAAAAGGTGCTCCTGCAACATTGCCTGTGAGCTGGAAATAGAGCCCCTGGACCTGCAGGACTTGGCTTCTGGACCCCACCACTCTGGTGACCGTCTTCCTGTGTTTACAGAGGCTACACAGTCTTTATTTTCAGTTACATTTCAGGGAATTTATTGGCTGCTTGGGGTTAACAGGAAAATGGAGCAGGCATTTTAAAACCGCAATACCCCAAGCAGGGTGGCAACATGAGAAGGGGCCTTTTCTGCAGTGGCTCCCCCTTTGGGGGATGCTCTTCCTAGAGAGGCTCACCTGGCCCCATCCTTACATACCTTTAGGCAACAGGCAAAAACATTCCTCTTCTCCCTAGGCTTGGACTGATTAAACAATCCGTGGCCCTTGGGGGGGGAAGTATTTTTTTGTGTTACTATGGTATGTATTTTTATGTTTTTATATTGGAAACTGCCCTGTGATGATACTCATATGAAGGGCAGCATAGAACTTTAACTAAAAATAATAACAAAATAGTAATACATTTAAAGCCCACCTAAATTAATCCAAGAACTTGTGTTTTTAAAAGCATCATTCACCTGACTCCAAGACGGAAATGGTGGGCCCCCCCCAGGCATCTTTCCAAGGGCAGCCTGAGCCCCCCACTTGGGAGTCCCCTGAAGGCAGCAGCCCTCCATCTCCTCTGTGGCTAAGGGAAAAGTCTTCTAAATTTGATTAAAGAAGCATCACTGGACAATAGAGATGGGATGAATTAAATAGAGCGCTGCTCCCAGGCAATTCACCCATTGCAACAGTTAAGATTTGATGCAAAAGTGAATAATGGAGTTCGAGAGCTGGATGATTATGGAGGAGATAATGTGTTTAAGGACTAAACGAGGGAAGATCAGTGTTTAACTTCTGCTCAATGTCAGGAGAAAATGGGAGAGTTTAAGACACTCTTTTGAATCATTTTCAAATTAGACTCTCTCTCTTTCTCTTCCTGGGGAAAGCATCCACCATACCTGAAGGAGTGTCTCCACCCCCATCATTCAGCCCGGGCACTAAGGCTAGGCAATGTTGGGTTTTCAACATCATGGTGTATCCCAGACAAACATTGCAGTTTGGTGATACAGTGGTACCTCAAGTTAAGAACGTAATTCGTTCCGGAGGTCCGTTCTTAACCTGAAACTGTTCTTAACCTGAGGTACCACTTTAGCTAATGGGGCGTCCCGCAATTTCTGTTCTCATCCTGAAGCAAAGTTCTTAACCCAAGATACTATTTCTGGGTTAGTGCAGTCTGTAACCTGAAGCGTCTGTAACCCGAGGTACCACTGTATACCATGATGCTGAAAAAAGCTGCACTGGCCCCAGCCAGCGAGATGCCAGGAGAAACTGCTGCAGCTCTCATGGTGGAAGCTGAGGTGCTTTCACCCCAGCACCTTGCAGGCTGCGGCCAATACAGCTGGCCCCCGCCGGCTGTTCAGCCGGTGGGGGTGGGGGGGCGGAAAGGCTCCTGCCCCCAGCGGAGCCAGCCCCGATTCCCCTTCCACTCGCACTGGAACAGCAAGGACCTTGGGGTGCTTGGCCAAGCGCCCTCTGCCTTCGCTGGCATGGGCTCCATAAAACTGCTTGGCTGAGGCGAGGGCAGCAGCAGCGCGCTCCTCAGCCAAGCAGCTTGAAGAAGCAGAGGAAGGAACAAGCTGCATCGGCACTTCACTGATTCAGCTTGATTCTCCCTCTGCCGGGGCAGAGTACGATGGCAGTTTCACCATCAGTATATCCCCTCCCCCCACCGAGAGCTTTCTGGCCATCCTGCACCCTACAGCACTGCAAAGCACACAGGGCCAGCAGCCTCAGCCCCACTGCTCTTTGTAATGGGGCTGCGCAAGAAATGTCAGCAAGCCAGCAAGCAAGGGCTGCAAAGGAGCTCTGCTTTCAACCTCCCCTTCCTTTGCTACTGGACTATGGAGCACAAGGCCCACCCTGACCTAACCTCTGGCCCCATGTGTGCGTGGCAAGAGACTCTCTGCTTTCTATGGCATAAGGAGCCCAAGGGCATGCAGAATTAGGCCAGCTGAAACAAAAGGGCTTTGGCAGGATGAACCCTGCCTGGGGTCTCAGCAGAGTCGTTGGGTCTTACCCAAGAGCAGGTCCCCCTCCCCTGCAATGCTGGAAAAGGGGGGGCAGTATCCTGCCTGCACCCCCACCCTCCCAAGTCAGGCAGATGTGCCTGCCAGGTTTGGCCTGCGCTTGCCCTGCCCACACACCCCAAAGCCTTTCCTCTTGGCTTCTAGCTCATGCTCCACCAGCCAGGGCCTGGGGCTCCCTTTGAGGTTGTGCAAGGCTCACATTTCCTGGGGCCGCCTGACATTGTCCCTGTTAAGCTACTTCCAACTGGAAGACAGTCTCCCCATCCTTCCCAGGGAGACACAGGGAGTCCTTTGCTCCACCACCTCCCATGTGGAAGCCTCTTGGTGCAACACTGCGTGTTGTGCGCATCTCTAGGTAAGAACCTGAGAAGAGCCCTGTGGCTGGATCAAGCCCAAAGGGGCCCATCTAGTCCAGCATCCTGTGCTCACCGGGTCCAAGCAGATGCCTGCATGAAACATCCCCTGACAAAAGGGGGAAAGCCGCAAGCAGGGTGGATAAAAATCAATGATTTTTTTTAAAAAAATAAAAAAAATCGGATTTTTTTGATTTAAATCGGATTTTTTTGATTTAAATCGATTTTTTTGATTTAAATTGAATTTTTTAAAATAAAATGCTTTTTGAGGAAAATATATTACCATCCTAAGGTTATTCCATCATGAAATAAAGATTAGTTTTTTAATTTTGTAGAATAAGGTTGTATATGTTTAATTTTTTGGATAAATAAATTCCATTAATCCATTCACAATGTCATGCTCTTCCAGAGGTTTTTGTAAGATTATTGGGCAGTTTCTCTGCCTACAAGATATTATCACAGATGCTTGGTTTACTTTTGCAGTTCTCAAAACTGAATTTGACTCAACAGAGATCACATGCCTCTTCTTCACAGCAAAAATGTTATAACATGAACAGAGTTGAGAAAAAGACCTTAATCCTATTGTTCTACAAACCTATGAATACAGAAACAACCCCTTCAGTGCTAAGTTTCAAGAAGTTCAGTGAATAGAATAGAAACAATATTTTTCTGATTGTTTGGAGTGGACAGTATTTAAGTTTTTCATGTGTAGGCTGGGCTGACAGTCTAAGTTTCTTAAAATATATATATTTTGTTTTTGTTTAGCCAAATTAGTTAACAAACATGGATGTTTGTTTAAGCAAATAACATATGCTGTAATGTTATTGTTTCAGTTGAATAAATCTATTTAAATTGTTATTAAGGTAATGATTATTTTTCTCCTTCCTAAGTACAACAGTAAAGTTGTCCAAATATGAATAACCCATTAAACTGGGGATAAAAAACTAATATGAAAAGTTGTTATTCCAAAAACCTTCATCTACTTGCATATTAAAGTTATACCAGCAAGAATTAGTCTTTACGTAGAAAACTATGATTTAAATCAAGCCTTACTGACTAGTGATTTAAATCAAATCCACCCTGGCCGCAAGGAAGCTACTTCATACCAACAATTGTGAAGCTTCGGAGTTCCCACCAGGGACTCCAGCCAGGACCCCCTGAGAGGTGGGCACAGGGAGGGCACCTCTGCCCAGTGTAGCCTCCCCATTCCCTGCCCTGCAATGCTCTGAGGAAGCTGCCTTACACGGAGCTAGGCCTCAGGGGTCCATCCCTGCACTGACTGGCAGCGTCAGGGATGTTGCCTGGGACTGAATTTGGGTGCTGAGCCTTCTGCCAAAACACGGGGGCTCCAACACTGGCAGGTTTGCAACTCCACAGAAAGAAAGGTAAAAGCCGTCTGGAGCTGTGGCAACTTCCTTTGGGGAACTCAGATCTGAATAGACAGAAGTGGATGTGAAAGCACCAGGGAGACAGACAAGCCATCAAAGGAGCTTTTAACTTAGGCTCAAGACTTTAATTCTTCCCAAATGTTACATCAAACAATCGCCATTTTCTGCAGGCAGTTTCCATCCATACGAAGCTGCCTTTCAATGCCAAGGCCACAAGTGGATGCCAACCAACACCCACTTTTTTGTGCTGCTCAGCTGAAGAAACAGCAGTGGCTCCTCATTGTCAGGCCTCAGACCCAGTCCGAGCTTCGAGTCAGCTCCAACTTCTGTGCTGCTCCATTTACCTTCTCCTGCAGGCTCTGAGGCTGAGGACTGAGGAAGGCTAGTTGCTGTTTCATGGGCTCTTTGATATCTGAAGAGAGCTGCAACACTCTCTTTCAGGACAAAACAGACGGAATCATAGAATTATAGAGTTGGAAAGGACCCCAAGGGCCATCAAGGAAACTCAGCTAAAGTACCCATGACAGATGGCCATCCGACCTCTGCTTAAAAACCTCCAAGGAAGGAGAGTCCTTCCAAGGGAGTCCATTCCACTGCCAAACGGCTCTAACTGTCCGAAAGTTCTTCCTGATGTTTACAGTAGTTGGGATCGCCTTTCATGTAACTTGAATCCATCAGAGCAGGAGAAAACAAGCTTGCTCCATCTTCCACATGACAGCCCTTTAGATATTCAGATATGGCTATCGTTTTCCCTCTCAGCTTTCCAGGCTAAACACACCCAGACTGAACAGGGTTGCCTGATTTCTACACAGGCACACTAATAAGATCCTATTTGGATCTGACCATATATTGAGCTATCCTTTTCAGCAGTGGCGTAGCAAGGGGGGGCGATGGGGGTGGGTCACCCTGGGTGCCACCCTGGAGGGGGGGTGCCACTCGGCGCCCCCCACTGGGGAACATTTCTTTCCTGTTGCATGAGATTTTTCAACTGTTCTTATATGTTCTTTCAATGCTGATTTCATATCTGAAGTTGGTTTTGTTCTGTAAGCTCTAGTTTTTTGCAATTCATGTTTTTCACTTTTCACCAGAGCCAGAGCCGCGTTTTTTTTGGGGGGGGGGTGTTTGACAAAACAAATTCTGCACCAGGTACCACCTGGGCTTGCTACGCCTCTGCTTTTCAGAAGGGAAAAGCAACTTGCCAGCAGCCCCCCAGAGTTGGTGGCATTAGGGAGTTTTGTTTCTGAGAGTGCTAGTGGCTCCAGGCAGAAGTGCAGCTGATCAGAAGATATGACAAGGCCCTGAAACTGTGACTGTCACAGCTGCTTGCCAAAACCCGTCTCTGAAGAAAGAAGCCATGTTCCAAAACACACACACCCCTTCCTCCTCAAGTCCTGTTTGGGAGCTTTCCTGGGGAACCTTCCTGGCCAATGCCAGAAGCAGACCAAGAGGGTCCTCTGGCCTCATCCCAAAGGCACTTCTCACGGACCCCACACCCAGGCTCCTCCTTCGCATACTTCTGAGGGTCCTCTCCTACCAAATATGGACACCCCCTCCTGCTCCTTGGCAGTGCCCACAAGCCAAACGATAAAGAAAAGCCAGCAACAGCTCCTACCTCTTGTGCAAACCTTGTTTCAAAAGCAAGACCTTCGCCACAGACAGAGGTACATCTGGCTTCTTGGTTCAACAGAGGACTCCACTTCGAGAACACCTTCCATTGATCTCAGTTTACCTTTAGTTGCTGTTTTTGCCTGACAAATAAAAGGAAATGAAAACACCATTAATACTGAAAAGCACAAACCAAGCAGAAGGCCTCCAGGTGTAAGAAACTGCACCAGATAGAGAGGGCCAGTGGGTGGGTGGCTAAATGGACAAGGGTGCCATTTCCCACATGCCTAGCCTGATCCTGCACTGTACGTATTTACTCGGAGCCAAGTCTCAGCAAAGGATTGAGGGAGCCTTTCCTTACAGCCCCCTTCAGTTTGCAGACTCAGCTGTGAAAAGAGAAGAACACACATTTTGTTTTCCTGACACCGCTCAAAAGAAAGATCTAGGTTGTCAAGGAAACCCAAAGGCTACTTCCCCTCATTCCAAAAATCCTCACACCACCAGAATACAAGCACAGCGCATTCATTAAGGCCCCCTGCTCCATGAAAGAGGCAAAAGGGAATCCAGGTAATGTCCCCAAAATCCCTGCATGAGCCCAAGCCTGGCTGCAACCGAGCCCATCTCTCCCTTCTGCTCTTTCTGAGCAGACCTTGACTGGGTTTTCCCTTCAGCAGTCCAGACAGTTGGGGAAGGGAAACCTGGCATTTCATTGGGGGAAAGAGCAACAACACAGTGTAACAGATGCAATAAGAAATGCCCCCAAAGGTACACCAGCCGGCCAAAAGGTGGCAACAGGAAGCCTTCCCCAAGCCTGGAAGGACTCTGAATCTGAACTGAAGAATGCCTGAAGCCAGAGAAAAGGCACCACCTCACAAAGCAAACATGCTGAACCCCAGGGGCCCATCCGAAGCCTGGCTTACCCACCTGTACCCCATAACCACATCAAACTCAAACCAGTCGGGGGCCTTTAAGGAGGCCCTTTAGGAAAGAAAGGGGACTCTCCACAAGGCCACTGAGTTCTTTTCAGCACTGGGTGCTATTTCCAGGCAATGAGGACAAAGCGAAAGGGGCAGAAGCCAACATCTGGTGACCTGGGGGCACAGACCTGGAGGTGCTGAACAGGGAACATTTTCAACACACTGCCAAAACACAATATGCTGTGGCCTGTGGCCTTCGCTTCCTCTTACTCCTTCCCAAAGAACAAGAATTTCAATCCTTTCACATGCTCTGGGGTCCACAAACACGCAGGCACACATGCACGTGTCACTTCCAATGGCACACCACAAACCGCCAAAGGTCAGTGGGGCAAAGAGAGTCTCCTTGTCCCTTCCTGACCTGAGCCCAGTGAGAGAGCCGGGCTCTGCCTGCCCCCAGCCACCTCTGCCAAAGGCCCATTCCCAAAAGGCAGCTGGCTGTGAATGTCCAGCCAAGTCTCCATACACAAGCCAAATGGGGCCAATCCAGCAGCCATTTGCCGTGTGGGGAGTCCCCCCTCCCACAACTTCCCAACCATGGCAACAATGTCTTTTCTGGCTTCTCATCCTGCTGGCTGCTCAGAGGAACATATTGATCGGAGCCCAGCTAGATCCAGAATGGAAGGCTGCCAACCTCAGGATCCCTCTAACCCCCAGAAAGAATATGGAGTAGATGATTCAGCAGGGGAAATACAGCCCAGAAAAAGTAAGGAGGTAGTACAAGAATACTTGGCTAGTTTAGATGCATTCAAGTCTCCAGGGCCAGATGAACTACATCCAAGAGTATTAAAAGAACTGGCAGAGGTGATTTCAGAACCACTGGCAATAATCTTTGAAAATTCCTGGAGAACAGGCGAAGTTCCAGCAGACTGGAGGAGGGCAAATGTTGTCCCCATTTTCAAAAAGGGGAAAAGAGAGGACCCAATTACCGCCCAGTCAGCCTGACATCAATACCAGGAAAGATTCTAGAGCAGATCATTAAGCAAACGGTCTGTGAGCACCTAGAAAGAAACTCTGTGATCACTAAAAGTCAGCATGGGTTTCTGAAAAATGAGTCATGTCAGACTAATCTGATCTCATTTTTTGACAGATTTACAAGCCTGGTAGATGAAGGGAATGCTGTGGATGTAGCCTATCTTGATTTCAGCAAGGCCTTTGACAAGATGCCCCATGATATTCTTGTAAAGAAGCTGGTAAAATGCGGGCTAGACAATGCTACCATTCAGTGGATTTGTAGCTGGCTTACTGACCGAACCCAAAGGGTGCTCATCAATGGCTCCTCCTCATCCTGGAGAGTAGTGACTAGTGGGGTGCCACAGGGTTCTGTCTTGGGCCCAGTCTTATTCAACATCTCTATCAATGACTTGGATGATGGGGTTGAGGGCATCCTGAGCAAGTTTGCAGACGACACCAAATTGGGAGGGGTGGCTAATACCCCAGAGGACAGGGTCACACTTCAAAATGACCTTAACAGATTAGACAACTGGGCCAAAGCAAACAAGATGAATTTTAACAAGGAGAAATGTAAAGTACTACACTTGGGCAAAAAAAATTGAAAGGCACAAATACAGGATGGGAGACACCCGGGTTGAGAAAAGTACATGTGAAAAGGATCTAGGAGTCTTGGTAGACCACAAACTTGACATGAGACAACAGTGTGATGCAGCAGCTTAAAAAGCCAATGCAATTCTGGGCTGCATCAATAGGAGTATAGCATCTAGATCAAGGGAAGTAATAGTACCACTGTATTCTGATCTGGTCAGACCTCACCTGGAGTACTGTGTCCAGTTCTGGGCACCACAGTTCAAGAAGGATACTGACAAGCTGGAACGTGTCCAGAGGAGGGCAACCAAAATGGTCAAAGGCCTGGAAACAATGCCTTATGAGGAACAGCTTAGGGAGCTGGGTATGTTTAGCCTGGAGAAGAGAAGGTTAAGGGGTGATATGATAGCCATGTTCAAATATATAAAAGGATGTCATATAGAGGAGGGAGAAAGGTTGTTTTCTGCTGCTCCAGAGAAGTGGACACGGAGCAATGGATTCAAACTACAAGAAAGAAAATTCCACCTAAACATTAGGAAGAACTTCCTGACAGTAAGAGCTGTTCGGCAGTGGAATTTGCTGCCAAGGAGTGTGGTGGAGTCTCCTTCTTTGGAGGTCTTTAAGCAGAGGCTTGACAGGCATATGTCCAGAAGGCTTTGATGGTGTTTCCTGCTTGGCAGGGGGTTGGACTGGATGGCCCTTGGGGTCTCTTCCAACTCTCTGATTCTATGATTCTATGATTCTATTCTAATAGATTAGAAAACCTAGGACTGCCACGAGTCCAAGCAATAATGCCTTCGAAAATGGCGTTTGGGCAGAATTTCATAAAAGCGGTTAAGATGTCTGGGGAAACTCGGTATATAGCAGCCCATATCAGCAGGGTTTTTGGGTGTGTTTAAAAAAAAAAAATTAACAACCTTTGTGTCCTGATCTTCGCTTTTTGAAATATGGCAACCCTAAGAAAACCATTCTACTCTCGTTCTTGGTGACAGTGAGTGAGATTTTCTGGGTAAATGCTTGCTTTTTGAACCCAAGTCTGCAGCATGAGACAAAGTGTTTTCTAGCTGTTCCTGGAGATGAGTTAGCAAAGTTTGCTGATGACACCAAGTTGTTCATGGTGGTTTTTAACTAGAAGAGGCTGTGAAGTCGCTCAGATTCGGGAAGAGGTAGACTCCACCGTGGGAGCAGGGCCGGGGCGGGGGAGTGCTAGAGTCCTGTCTAGTCAAGTTTTGTGGGATCAATTTCAATCTGTTACCTCTGAGGATGTGGACAGGCTGCTTAGACGAATGAAACCAACCACCTGTCTCCTTGATCCTTGCCCATCCTGGCTTATAAAAGCTAGCCAGGAAGGGCTGGGCGATGGGCTTCGCGGGTTGGTAAATGCTTCTCTCCATGAGGGAGCCTTCCCAGACCCGCTGAAAGAGGCGGTTATTAAACCGCTTCTTAAAAAACCATCTTTAGATCCGGCCATTATGGCCAACTATCGCCCAGTCTCAAATCTTCCATTCTTGGGCAAGGTGATTGAGCGAGTGGTTGCGGAACAACTCTAGGCATGCCTGGAAGAAGCGGACCATTTGGATCCCTTCCAGTCAGGATTCAGGCCTCATCATGGGACTGAAACTGCCTTGGTCGCACTGGTCGATGATCTCCGGCGGGCTAGGGACAAAGGTGAGAGCTGTTTCCTTGTTCTGCTGGATCTCTCAGCGGCTTTTGACACCATCGACCATAACATCCTTCTGGACCGTCTAGAGGGCTTGGGAGCTGGGGGCACTGTCATGCAGTGGTTCCGCTCCTTCCTCCTGGGCCGTGTTCAGAAAGTGGTGGTGGGGGATGAGTGTTCAGACCCCTGGGCTCTCACTTGTGGGGTGCCTCAGGGTTCTGTCCTCTCCCCCATGCTTTTTAACATCTATATGCAGCCGCTGGGAGAGATCATCAGGGGGTTTGGGCTGGGTGTCCATCAGTATGCTGATGATACCCAGCTCTACCTCTCTTTTAAATCAGAACCAGTGAAGGCGGTGAAGGTCCTGTGTGAGTGCTTGGAGGCGGTTGGAGGATGGATGGCGGCTAACAGATTGAGATTGAATCCTGACAAGACAGAAGTACTGTTTGTGGGGGACAGGAGGCGGGCGGGTGTGGAGGACTCTCTGGTCCTGAATGGGGTAACTGTGCCCCTGAAAGACCAGGTGCGCAGCCTGGGAGTCATTTTAGACTCACAGCTGTCCATGGAGGCACAGGTCAACTCCGTGTCCAGGGCAGCTGTCTATCAGCTCCATCTGGTACGCAGGCTGAGTCCCTACCTGCCCACTGACTGTCTCTCCAGAGTGGTGCATGCTCTAGTTATCTCTCGCTTGGACTACTGCAATGCGCTCTACGTGGGGCTACCTTTGAAGGTGACCCAGAAACTACAACTAATCCAGAATGCGGCAGCTAGACTGGTGACTGGGAGCGGCCGCCAAGATCACATAACACCGGTCCTAAAAGACCTACATTGGCTCCCAGTACGTTTCCGAGCACAATTCAAAGTGTTGGTGTTGACCTTTAAAGCCCTAAACGGCCTCGGTCCGGTATACCTGAAGGAGCGTCTCCACCCCCATCGTTCTGCCCAGACACTGAGGTCCAGCTCCGAGGGCCTTCTGGCGGTTCCCTCATTACGAGAAGCCAAGTTACAGGGAACCAGGCAGAGGGCCTTCTCGGTAGTGGCACCCACCCTGTGGAATGCCCTCCCACTAGAGGTCAAAGAGAACAATTACCAGACCTTTAGAAGGCATCTCAAGGCAGCCCTGTTTAGGGAAGCTTTTAATGTTTGATGGATTTCTGTATTTTAGAATTTCTGTTTTTTTGGAAGCCGCCCAGAGTGGCTGGGGGAACCCGGCCAGATGGGCGGGGTATAAATAATATATTATTATTATTATTATTATTATTATTATTATTATTATTATTACTACTACTACTCCAAAAGGATCTCTCCAAACTGGGTGAATGAGTTTTAAAATGAAAAATCGGATGCAGCGTTAACAAGCGTAAGGGGAAGCATGCACGCAGGGGCAAAATATCCTAGCATTACATAGATGCTACTGAGGTCTGAGCTGGCGGTGGCTGACCAAGAATGCCTTGGGCTTTGCTTCCCCTGTGGGCCCAGGCAGAAGGGAATCCTCAGAGGCTCCTTTTCGGTTGGGGGCAGTATTAGAAACTGGGACAGAAAAGTGCCATTTGACGATTAGCTTATACACCTGAGTTTCTAACACTGGCCAAACCCTGTGCAAGAGTCAGCAGTAAATGAATGGAACAGAAGTTACAACAGAGAAAGTTAGGAAAGAGGAAGAACAGACAGGAGGCAAGGAAGCCCTTGCAGATGTAGAGGGGGGGGGAGGGCTGGCTGGAGAGGGGGAGGAGATGGAAGGAAAAGAAACTTCCACTCTTAAACAAGGAATTGGATGAAAACAGGGAGAAAAGCAAAACATCTCGTTCAATATTCCCATTAGAGTAGGGTTGCTGTGAGCAGACACTGTTGGACACTCAGCACCAGTCCTAGTGGGGGACAGAACCACCACATTTTGTGCTCCAACAATCCCTTTAGTTTAGTTTAGTCGTTCAGTCGTGTCCGACTCTTCGTGACCCCATGGGCCATAGCACGCCAGGCACTCCTGTCTTGCACTGCCTCCCGCAGTTTGGTCAAACTCATGTTCGTAGTTTCGAGAACACTGTCCAACCATCTCGTCCTCTGTCGTCCCCTTCTCCTAGTGCCCTCCATCTTTCCCAACATCAGGGTCTTTCCCAGGGAGTCTTCTCTTCTCATGAAGTGGCCAAAGTATTGGAGCCTCAGCTTCACGATCTGTCCTTCCAGGGAGCACTCAGGGCTGATTTCCTTCAGAATGGATAGGTTTGATCTTCTTGCAGTCCATGGGACTCTCAAGAGTCTCCTCCAGCACCATAATTCAAAAGCATCAATTCTTCGGCGATTAGCCAACAATCCCTAGGCACCTGCAAAATGAATCCCATGAAAACCATCCTAGCTAGTGGCTGTCACTACATATTGGAAGATGGAGACAAACCTTCCATCCCTTTTTCTCTACCCCATGCACTGATTTAGGCAACGAGTATTCAGAGGCATTGGCTGCCTCTAGCAGTGGAGACGACAGCCAGCATGGCTAGGAGCCATGGGTAACCTTGTTCTCCTTCCAGAATCCTCTCTTAAAGCCATCCAAGTTGCTGTTCATCATGGCATCTTCTGGGAGCAAATTCCCCAGTTTCACTATGCATTACGTGAATAACTTTATTTTGTCTGTCCTGAATCTTCCCATTCAGCTTTGTGGGAGGCCCCAGTTTATCCACATGCATAATTTTACACACCTCTATCATCAGTAATTTATTAATCTCCTTCTACACCATCATCTCAAGCCAACGTACAATAAAAACAGCAAAATACAGTTAGTAACAGATACTAGTAGCAGAAGATACATTTGAAGTATGAATAAAACACTACAAAATAGCCACTCCTGGCAAAGGCCCATTCATCCAGCTGGAAAAGCCTACCAGGACAGAAATGTCTTCATTTCAACTGTTTCCAGAAAATTCAGACAGCGGGAACCTGTCAGATCTCAGCAAGAATGCTATTCCACAGAACAGGGGCTCTGCTCCAATTTTTGGAACTTGCAGGAGAATCTTTCCTACAGGCCACAGCAGCCTACTGGGTGCATAAGACAAAGGGTGGCTTCTCAGGCACCCCGGTCCTGCGCTGCACAGGGTCTTCTATGTTAGCCCAACACCTTGATTTTGGCCCCGTGCCAAGCCAGGTGTTCTTTGCTGGCAGTTGTTTCCCTCTCAGGAAAGCCTGCTCCATTCTGAACCAGCTTCAGCCTCCAAACCAACCCCAAGGGCAGCCCCACAGAGTGCATTGCGGTAATCAAACCATGAGGTTGCCAATGCACCAACAACTGTGGTTAAGCTACCCTTGGCCAAGAACGTCCACAGCTGTCTTACCAAACAAGGTCAGAGAAATGCCCAACTAGCTGCCAGAACATGTGCGCATCCAGCAGGAGAGCGGGATCCATGAACAGTCCAACTGCACACTTGCTGCTTCTGGGATAGCGTGACCCCATCTAGGACAAGCAACTGCAGACTTCCCAAACGCAGGAACGATTCACCCACAGAGCTTCTTCCCCCATGCCAGGCTTCAGGCACAGCTTATTAGCCCTCCTCCAGCCCACCTACTCAGCCATTCCCAATTCAGATGTTACAGAGAAACAGAGTTGGGTATCATCACAAACTCACGACACCTTGCTCCGAAACTCCTAATGACCACTCTCAACTCCAGATGTTAAACAGCACTGGAGACCGTAAGGGCCATGCGGCATCCCACAGCTCAAAAGCCAAAGGACATCTCAGTTTCTGCAACCTGATGCCCAATGGTATCAAAAGAACAACTGGACTAGATGGGCCCCTTTGGTCTGATCCAGAACGTCAGAAAGTTGAAAGAGCCTGCTGGATCAGGCCAGTGGCCCATCTGGTTCAGCGTCCTGTTCTCACAGTGGCCAAGCAGAGCCCCCTTTTGGGAAACCCGCAAGTAGGTCCCAAGCATAAGAGCCTGATCCCTTTCACCAGCCACCATGGCTAGCAGACATTAAGAGCCTTCTCCTCCTCCATGAATTAGCCTAATTCTCTTCCAAAGCCCTCTAGGTAGCTGGCCATCATTGCCTCCTGTGGGAGGGAGTTCCAGAGTTTTAACTATGTGCTGCCTGATTAAGCATTTTCTTTTATCTTTTTATTATCTATTTACTTATTAAATTTTTATACCGCCTTTCGCGTGAATATTACAGGGTGATTCACAACATAAAAACACAAACCGAGAACACAAAATACATTACGAAACAAAAACAGACCAATAAGCCCCCCAAAAAAACCAATTTAAAAGGCATAGAATGTTAATCAGCCCAAGGCCTGGTTGAAGAAAAGCGTTTTTGCCTGGCACCTAAAGGTATGCAATGAAGGCACCAAGGGAGCCTCTCCAAGGGGAGACTCTTCCAATTATTTAGCTTTATTGGATGTCCAGAATTATAGAATCAAAGAGTTGGTAGGAACCAAGAAGATCATCTAGTCTAAGTTAACCCCCTGCAATGCAGGAATCTTTCGCCTGATGTGGGGCTCAAACCCATCACCCTGCGGTTCAGAGTCTCATTCTCTGAGCTATCCCTCCATTCTAGTGTTATGAAAGAGAGGACAAAACTATCCACTTTCTCTACACATCATGCATGGGTTTATGAACTTCCACAGCCTCTTACAGCTGCAGGGATAGTCCCATGTTTACCAGGACTACCTCTGCTGAAGGTGAGCCTCCTCACAGATGCCTACATCCCAAGTCGTCCAGGGCTTCACCCATCCAACGAAGCCCCCTCGGCAGCCCAAGCAGGTGCTGTGTCCCTGAGGTGCCAGGTAGCCCTCACAGCAGCAGAATCCGGCACTAGCCACATCAAACCAAGCCCCCCGACCACCTCCCATGGGTGCCCTATGCACAGGGCCCAAGGCAGAATTGGGAGGTGAGCAGCACCCAGGGTGGATCTAGGGGAGAATGACCAGTTCAGTTGTACTGGGCGTGGAATTTCTGGGGCGCTGGATTTTGGGACCACTGGAACTGGAGACTGGCAGAGCATGCAGAACCATGGCTCCACTGCCCTGGTTCAGGAACAGCTCTGGCTGGCGAACCAGCCATAACTGGGGGGGGGGAGAATATTCTTAGCCACAGAAGCCACCTGGACCTCAAAGGGCAAAGGTGGGTTGAGGAACAACCGCCCCCCAGGCCATGCAGCTGCCCCTTTGAAGGCAAGCAGGACTCCATCCGGAGCAGGCCAGAGACCAAGTTCCTGGGGAAGCTCTCCCTCAACCCTCCATATTCCGGGGATCCTGCTTCCAGGCCCCTGGCTGCCTCCAAGCCCTGATCCTGCACCAACACACCTCCATCTGGTGGGGAAGCAGTCTTTTTTATTTTTTAGATTCTTTATTACAGAAGAATTTACACAGAAAATAAACACATTAAAAAACAACACAAACAGACCATAGACACTAACAACACCTCATTTGACATTACGTACCCTTTAACTTCTGATTCACCTCACTGTGCTTTGTATACCTTACTAGTCTATTTGCCAGGAGGTAATGGGACCAGTGGCCAAAAAAACTAAGCTCATGGCCACTCATCACCTCCTGGCAAATAGAAGGGGAAGAAATGGAGGCAGTGAGGGATTTTACTTTCTTGGGTTCCATGATCACTGCAGATGGTGACAGCAGTCACGAAATTAAAAGACGCCTGCTTCTTGGGAGAAAAGCAATGACAAACCTAGACAGCATCTTAAAAAGCAGAGACATCCTTGCCGACAAAGGTCTGTATAGCTAAAGCTATGGTTTTCCCAGTAGTGATGTATGGAAGTGAGAGCTGGACCATAAAGAAGGCTGATCGCCAAAGAATTGATGCTTTTGAATTATGGTGCTGGAGGAGACTCTTGAGAGTCCCATGGACTGCAAGAAGATCAAACCTCTCCATTCTTAAGGAAATCAGCCCTGAGTGCTCACTGGAAGGATAGATCCTGAAGCTGAGGCTCCAATACTTTGGCCACCTCATGAGAAGAGAAGACTCCCTAGAAAAGACCCTGATGTTGGGAAAGATGGAGGGCACAAGGAGAAGGGGACGACAGAGGACGAGATGGTTGAATGGTGTTCTCGAAGCTACCAACATGACAACAGTGTATCTGACGAAGTGTGCATGCACACGAAAGCTCATACCAAAATAAAAACTTAGTTGGTCTTTAAGGTGCTACTGAAGGATTTTTTTTATTTTGGTACCAACATGAGTTTGACCAAATCGCGGGAGGCAGTGGAAGACAGGAGTGCCTGGCGTGCTCTGGTCCATGGGGTCAGCCCCGATCGACTAAACGACTAAACAACAAAGTCTATACGCACATCATTTTTATTATTCTTTTCAGTTAGTTATCAGGAAAAAATTTACTTTATAATTTCCTTCATCTTCAAGATTCAATCCAAGTCTGTCAGGAGATTTGTGTTGTTGTTGAGTCTTTTAAGATATTCTCTGAACATGGTCCAATCTTTACTCCATTTCTGGTTAGAATTTCCTCTTCTTCTCCCTCCCTGGGGACGCCAAAGTCCTGCCCGCTGACGTCCGCCCCCTCCAGGAGAAGCAGGCCGGGGGAAGGCGGCGGGGCCCGTGAGCTCCCTCTCGGGAGGCGGGCCTGCAGGTAGCAGTCCCCCGGCGCAGCGGGCAGGGCCTGGCCCTTCCCCAGAAGAGGCCCGGGGTTTCGGGAGCTGCCGGAGGCTAGCCACCCCCACCCGCCACGAGCCCCCCCGGGGGGGGCAGAGGGACCGTCGCTGCCGGCTCTGCGGGGCGCTTCTCGCTCGCCGAAGGGGAGCCGCTCGGTGGTGCTTCCAGGGCCAGGCGCAGTCTACCTGAGGAAGAGGCCCACGCGAGGCGGGGAGGGGGCGGAGGGGGGTTCCGTTTCCATAACCCGGAGGAGGCCGCTCTCTCTCCCTCCCTCCCTGGAGGCCTTACCTGGGGCGGAGGTGGAGGGAATCCCGAGGCGCCTCCTGGGCCGGCCGGCCTGCCTCGCTCTCCCTCCGCCGGGACTCGCGGCTTCGCGGCCTCCCCTCAGCTCCAAAATGGCGGCGCCGACAGAGAGCGCGGGAGGGGGAGAGGCCAGGCGCGCCTGCGCACAACGACCCAGGTCGGCCAGAGGAGGCGGAGGACCCGGCCGGCCTCGCGGGAGCAAACGGCAAACGCCGCCTCCCCCTCCTCCCGGGCGCGAGGACTATCTGCCGCCGCCGCGGCGCCCCTCGCCCCCCCTTCCCCGCTCTCGGTCGTTCCGGCCTGCTGGGGGCGCTGGAGGGCTCGGGGGGCCTCTCTAGGCCCGGCGCGCTCGGTGGCGGAAGGGGCGGGGCCTCCTCGCAGGGCCCGCTTCCGCCGCCGCCGCCGCCGTCATGGAGGCTCCGGGCGGGCTGGAGGCGATGCGCGGCCGCCGGCGCCTCTCCTCTCCGGGCCCCGGGAGTCCCTCGGCCGGCGGCGGCTCGGCTCTGCCCTGGGGGCGCCTGTCGGCGTGGCTGGAGTGTGTGTGCGCTGTCACCTTCGACCTGGAGCTGGGCCAGGCGGTGGAGGTGGGTGAGGCCCAGAGGCGCCCGGGGGGAGTTCCGCAGGTCAGGCAGTCGCCTCGGGAAGCGGAGCAGCTTCTCCCCCGTTGCTTCTTGGTTCGGGGCTCTCCCGGTTTGTGGCGACACTGAGCCGTGCGGCCCCTTTGCCCACTTCTTCTCTTGGGTGGGACACTCTGAGAGAAGATAATATAATAAAATAAAAACAAAAATTATTTATTCGCCACCCATCTCGCTGGGTTTCCCCAGCCACTCTGGGCGGCTTCCAACAAAAGACTAAAAATACATTAAAACATCAGTCATTAAAAAGCTGCCTTGTACAGGGCTGCCTTCAGATGTCTTCTAAACGTCAGATACCCTGTTTCTCATATTTTAAGGCATCCCCATAAAATAAGCCATAGCAGGATTTTTAAGCATTCAAGGAATATAAGCCATACCCCGAAAATAAGACATAGTGATAGGTGCAGCAGCAATGCTGGCCGCGGCAGGAGGAGGAGGAAAAAAATAAGACATCCCTTGAAAATAAGCCATAGTGTGTTTTTTTGAGGAAAAAATAAATATAAGACGTGTCTTATAATATGAGAAACACGGTAGTTGTTTCTCTCTTTGACATGTGGTGGGAGGGGGTTCCACAGGGTGGGTGCCAGGGTGCCACAACCAAGAAGGCCCTCTGCCTGGTTCCCTGTAACCTCACTTCTCACAGAGAGGGAACTGCCAGAAGGCACTTGGTGCTGGACCCCAGTGTCCAGACAGAACGATGGGGGTGGAGACGCTCCTTCAGGTATACTGGGCCGAGGCCGGTTTGGGCATTCAAGGTCAGTGCCAACACTTTGAATTGTGCTCGGAAACGTCCTGGGAGCCAATGTAGGTCTTTCAGGACCAGTGTCCCCAGTCTAGCTGCCAAATTCTGGATTAGTTGTAGTTTCCAAGTCACCTTCAAAGGGAGCCCCAGGTAGAGTGCATTGCAGTAGTCCAAGAAGGAGATAACTTTAGGGCCACCCTAGCAGAAGCCTCAGGTGAGGCAATCTCCCCGGGCCAGGCTGCCTCTCAGAGCAGGTGCAGACATGGACTTCTGGAGCCTCCAGAAGTCTCCAGTGCCCCCTCCAAATGCTGCAAGGAAATCGAGGTGGCTTTTGCTGGGAGGGGCTGGACTCTGCCACCTGCGGCTCAGAGGGCGTAAGAAGCTGGTCTCCCTGCCATGTCCAACCGCTGAGAGTTTCTCCTTTTTTGCAGCTGGTGTATCCCCCTGACTACACCTTGACGGAAAAAGAGGTGAGAGGGCTGTGTCCCCGCTGCTGCCCTGGCCCCAAAGCCTGTGGGGTAGGGTGTGGGGGGAGGAGCTGCTCTTCACACCCTCTTCACTTCCTGTGTTCCAGAAAACAACCATCTGCTACCTGTCCTTCCCCGACTCTTACTCAGGTAAGTGGGTTTGGCACAGGGTCAGGACAGAGTGCAATATGGAGGCATTACAGTCATTGAACCCCCGGCTGATATGAACTGCTTTACTACATGTACAGTGGTACCTCGGTTTTCAAACACAATTGGTTCTGGAAGTCCGTACTTAACCTGATGCGTACTTAACCTGAAGCAAACTTTCCCATTGAAAGTAATGGAAAGTGGATTAATCCGTTCCAGACAGGTCCGCAGAGTACTTAAACTGAAAATACTCAAACAGAGGCGTACTTAAACCCAGGTATGACTGTATTGTGTTTTTCCAACAACGTCAAGTTCTAGGCGGTTGAAGCGGTGGCTCAACAGAGAACGGCTTTTCTATGGACTTTCTAAAATGCCCCACACAGATTCCTGGAAAAAGGCAGAGTCTTAATTGGTAGCATTCAGTCTGTGTCTCTGCAGTCACTCAGAATTGTTAGGGAAGGAGTTGCAAACACTGGTGTAACGGGTAGAGGTTCTGTCCCCTATCAGGATTAGTGCTATGCATCCAACCTGAATACTGCCCACAGCAACTCTTAGGCAGGGCAGAGGAGTCCTCTGCCTCTGGACTTTCACGCCGGTGTCCTTTTCCAGCTTGTGTGGGGCCCTGCAGTCACCCTGGACGATGGCTTCAGGCCTGTTGATTTTTGAGGAGGGCAGAATCCTCTTGAATCCATTTTCTCAGCTGCTCTGTTTCTCCTGCCCTGTCTCTGTGCATCCCAGGCAGCCTTGGAGACACCCAGTTCAGCTTTCGCTTCCGACAGTCTGGGGGGCAGCGAAATGCGTTGTTTGGGGATGACTTTGAATATAACAGGGAAGCTGCGGTATCATTACAGGTCAGTTGTGATATTTTCAGGGTTCAAAGCAAAAGGGTTGAGATGCTTGCCTTTGGTCTGGGTTTTTTCTCCACGACACGTCAGTTTTTAGCATTTCTGAGCTGTAAATTATTATCATTATTATTACTTGTCGTTTAGAACCAAAAATAGACTTTAAACAACTTACTTTAAAAAAATGTTAAATTTGAAATGCATCAATTCTGAACAGCATCTCTGGGGATGAACTTGGCTTTCTCAGACCACTGTTCTGCGGAGAGGCAGAAATGGAGCAATTGCCGGGGGTGTGTGTGTGTGTGTGTCAGCTGGTCCTTGGGAGAGTGAGTGCACCGCAAGACCCAGGCTCAGCATCAGGCTGAGGAGAAAGACCCCCGGGGGCTCTCCTTTCTTGGCTCAATCCCCAAGTGTTTCCTTCTCTGAGGGGAGAGCCTTTCCCTCCATGGGTTCCTAGTGATGCGCAAGCCAAGCTGTGTCTGGATTGGCACACCCTGTGCCCCTCCTGGAGGACTCGGGCCCCCATGTGCCAGGCGGATTGATGTGAGGGTGGCAAGTTCCTGCTGAATGGAAAGCAGTCTCTAGAGCAGGGGCCAGCAACCTTTTCCAGCCGTGGGCCAGTCCACTGTCCCTCAGACCAAGTGGTTGGCTGGACTATATTTTTTTGGGGGGGGGGGAATGAACAAATTCCTATCCTCCGCAAATAACCCAGAGATGCATTTTAAAGAAAAGGACACATTCCACTCATGTAAAAACATGCTGATTCCTGGACCGTCCGCGGGTCGGATTGAGAAGGCGATTGGGTCGCATCCGGCCCCCGGGCCTTAGGTTGCCTATCCCTGCTCTAGAGGGTTGTAGCTGTGGGGATGTGGCACTGGGGCTGAAAGTGATTGTGGGGGGTTGTTCACAGACACTTCTGCTTCCCCAACCCAGAGAGACCCTGCACACTACTTTGGCTATGTGTTCTTCCGGCAAGTCAAGGACAGCTCTGTGAAGAGAGGCTACTTCCAGAAGGTGAGTGGAGGCGCAAGCCAAGCCTGGCCGCTCAGCCTTTTCCTTTGCACAAAGCTGGAGTCGCTCCTTGCCAGTGTAGGAGCTGGGTGTGGAGAGGGAGGCTGAATGGGGCACAGCTGTGGGCAGCCTGAGGAAGCACCATCCACCTTGGGCTGCCCATAAAAGGCGAGTCTAGAGGGAGAGATGAGGAAGATGTCTGCTGTTTCTGAGAACTCTTCTCTGTGGGTGAGCAAAGAGCTTGTTTGGACCCTGGCTGGGTGAGAACCTGGAGGCTGAGAGGGAGGACCAGGACTCGGTATTGATGTATAGCTACTTGTGAGGGACAGAAGCTACAGGCAGGTCCCTCCCATCTTAAGTACCAGCTCGTCGCCCAGCGCTAGTGCTAGTGGGGAGGGAGATATCTCCAGCGGCGACTCAGGAAGTGGTGACCGAGGCTCAGGCAAGGTAGCGGAGCCCATGCCCAGTGTGGGAAGGGAAGTGGGAGGCAAGGGAAGAAGGCCAATCCCGCCGACCTCGGAATTGCGCAGGAAACGACGGGGGCGGAGATTCAGTATTCCTAGACTACTTTGCTGGAAGAAAATGCGCGAATCTCCATTTGGAGGTTCTGACCCCTAACTGACAACATGTATATAGCACTGTTCTGCACTGTAAATAATCAGCACTGAATAAAAGCATGAAAAGACAACGCCTGGAGGAGTCGTTACTCTAGAGTAGCCGCTACCGCGCCTGTGACACTACTGTATCAGGAATATTGTATTAACGTAACATTTTTATACGTAACTACGTTCTTGTAATAAGGGACATGGGTGGCGCTGTGGGTTTAAACCACTGAGCCTAGGGCTTGCCGATCAGAAGGTCGGCGGATCGAATCCCCACGACGGGGTGAGCTCCCGTTGCTTGGTCCCAGCTCCTGCCAACCTAGCAGTTCAAAAGCATGTCAAAGTCCAAGTAAATAAATAGGTACTGCTCTGGTGGGAAGGTAAACGGTGTTTCCGTGCGCTGCTCTGGTTCGCCAGAAGCGGCTTTGTCATGCTGTCCACATGACCCGGAAAAAGCTGTACACCAGCTCCCTTGGCCAGTAAAGTGAGATGAGCGCCGCAACCCCAGAGTCCAGAGGAGGGCAACCAAAATGGTCAAAGGCCTGGAAACGATGCCTTAAGAGGAACGGCTTAGGGAGCTCGGCATGTTTAGCCTGGAGAAGAGAAGGGGTGATATGATAGTCATGTTCAAATATATTAAAGGATGCCATATAGAGGAGGGAGAAAGGTTGTTTTCTGCTGCTCCAGAGAAGCGGACACGGAGCTATGGATTCAAACTACAAGAAAGAAGATTCCACCTAAACATTAGGAAGAACTTCCTGACAGTAAGAGCTGTTCGGCAGTGGAATTTGCTCCCAAGGAGTGTGGTGGAGTCTCCTTCTTTGGAGGTCTTTAAGCAGAGGCTTGACAGCCATCTGTCAGGAATGCTTTGATGGTGTTTCCTGCTTGGCAGGGGGTTGGACTGGATGGCCCTTGTGGTCCCTTCCAACTCTATGATTCTATGACTGGACCTAATGGTCTGGGGTCCTTTTACCTTTACCTATGTTCTTGTAATATTTTGTGTAAGTTGTCTGCTGTTGCTTCAGTTTTCTGTATTAATTGGCTCCAGAAGTCCATGTCTCTCCCTCCCTCTCTCTCTTTCTCCCTCCTTCTCTCCCTCTCTCCTCCAGTCTCTTGTCCTGGTGTCTCGCCTCCCCTACGTGAACCTCTTCCAGGCCTTGCTGCAGCTCATAGCCCCAGAATACTTTGACAAGCTGGATCCGTGCCTGGAGGCAGGTGAGGAGGGACTGGTTACCCCTTGTGACCCTGGCAGGCAACACCATTTCCCAACCTAGCGCCCTCCAGGTGTTTTGAACTACAACTCCCAGCAGCCCCAACCAGCACAGGGGACGGGAAGCTGTGCTGTGCTGGCTGATTGGAGCCATGGTCCGAAAGGCCTGGAGGGCACCAGGTTGGCCAAGGCTGCCGGGAACACCGTGCAGAGGGGGCCCTTTTGCCTGTCCTGAATCTCCTGCCGGCCAGCTTTGCAGGGTGACCTGCTGCTCACCCCATCCCAAGAGGAACCCCTTCTGTCTTATCTCCAAGGCGCCCCACTCCCTGCTTCTCAGCCTCTCATCTCCCAGATACGTGGGGAGAGATGGCTGCCACTATGTTGGCCTTTCCCCTCCTCCCCCAGGATGGGATGGAAGGAGGCGGGGACCACCGCATTTGGGGTGGGGGAGTCCAGGGCCCCCTCCTAAAACGGCCTTGCTTCTTCCAGTGTGCAGCGAGATTGACCAGTGGCCGCCTCCTGTGCCCGGCCAGATCCTCAATCTCCCAGTGATGGGTGTCGTCATTCAGGTACCTGGCAGGGACGGGGGGCAGCAGGGGAGGGGGCTCTGGGCTCTGGGCGCTCACTCTGCCTGTCCCTCTTCATGGCGCAGGTGAGGATTCCCTCCCGCTTGGACAAGCCTGGCTCCAGCCCCGCCAAGCCCCAGAATCAGGAGGTGAGAGCTGCTGGGACTTGGAGGTGCTGGGGGGGGGGGACCCTGCCATGGCACATACTTTTCCCTGCAGCACAGTAACCAGCGTTCGAGGGTCTCCCTCGGGAAGCTGTGGACTCTCCTTCCTTGGAGGTTTCTAAGCAGAGCTTGGGGGGGCCACCTGTCAGAGGTGCTTTAGCAACAATTCCTGCATTCCAGGGGAGCGGGGACTAGATGTGACGTGTCAGAAAGCCTGGGTGGCAAGATGCCGTTCTTCAGCTCCGCAGGGCAGAGATTGCCCTTGTGGTTCGGTCTGTGGGGGCCTCCACCAGTGGGAGGGCTTGTTGCTGGTCTCTGCCTGGAGTTGCCAGATTGCATCCCTCCAAGGACCTCTAAATGCCACTCGCTCTGACTTTCAGAAGACATCTGAAGGCAGCCCTGTTTAGGGAAGTTTTTAATGTTTGAAGTTTTATTCTGCTTTTAGTGTTCTGTTGGGAGCCGCCCAGAGGGGCTGGGGAAACGCAACCAGATGGGCGGGGCGGAAATAATAAAATTATTGTTGTCATTATTATGACTCCTCTTGCCCTTCCCTCTGATGCTAACCGTGACTCCCTTGTGATTTGGACTGAGACTTGAAGCTCCATTTGGGTCAACCACTGACTCCCTTCCTCCCCTCCTCTTCCCAGAACCTCTTGCCAGCCCCCCTAGTCCTTCCCAGCATCCACGAACTGGACCTCTTCAGGTGAGAGCACTCTCTTTTTCTGCCCCCTGCTAGAAGGGGCAAAGGGGGGCTCTCGGGGGAGCCTGCCTCCCTCCCCCTTGGCCCAGAGCCTCCCCAGGGAGGGGATTTTGCTTCAGTGAAAGGCAGCTTGGGTGGCTTTAAAGGGGGATGGACAAATGCATGGAAGGGAAGAGGGCAGTGGCTGGCTCCTAGCCTCCCCAGATAGAGGCAGGATTGCTGCTGAGTCCCAGTTGCTGGAAACCTCAGGCAGGGAGACCTGCTCTTGAGTTCGGATCCTGCGTGATCCCCATCTGCTTGGCCCCTGTGAAAAGAGGACGTTGGGGCTCCCTTGGGCCTAATCCAGCTGGTTCTTCTGGGGTTCTTAGGAGTTTTCCCCTCACCCTGGGGGGCTCCTTTCATCCCCCCCCATCTGGTGGTGGGAGCCCCAGAGGCTCATGGGGACAGTTTTGCTCTGGGGACAAAGCGGCTCTTGTCTCTGGGGGGCCTGCTGGCTGGGAGCCTGGGGAGGCTTCGATGCGCCACCTCGCCCCGCTTTCTGGGGCCTGGCAATAGGGGTGAGGGTGCCTCTGCCCCGAGGCGAGCCTGCCCTGGCCTGGCCCCACCTGCCCCCCTCCCGCTCTCTCCGCAGGTGCTTCCAGCCGGTCCTGATCCACCTGCAGGCGCTGTGGGAGCTGCTGCTTCTGGGAGAGCCCCTTGTGGTCATGGCACCTTCGCCTGCCGCCTCCTCCGAGATGGTCCTTGCCCTGACCAGGTGGGGGGGGGGGGCCGCTGGGCGCCTAGGCCCGGTTTGCCTGTTGGGCTCCAGAGTTGCCCCTGGTTAAAAGACCCTCAGAGCCCCTTGGCGAAGGGGAGGGTGGAGGACAAAGAGGACCCCCTATCAGGGCAATGAGGGGGGTTCTGCCAGCACCTATAGCAGTCTCCCTGCCCCCCTGGTTGGTTTGGGGGTGCCTGTCGGAGCTCCCTGACAGACTGCCCCCTCCCTTTCCCCCAGCTGCCTGGCCCCCCTGAAGTTCTGCTGCGACTTCCGCCCCTACTTCACCATCCACGACAGCGAGTTCAAGGAGTACACAACACGGACACAGGCCCCGTGAGTGTCCGGGGGGGTGTTGCCGGGGGGGCAGACTGGGGGTTCCTAGCTGAGGATTGACCTCCCCCTTCTCCCCACCCCCCAGGCCAAGCGTTGTCCTGGGCGTCACCAATCCCTTCTTCATCAAGACTCTGCAGCACTGGCCTCACATCCTGCGCCTGGGGGACCTCAAGATGGCCGGTGAGGAGGGGCTCTGGGGCCGCCTGCCTGCCAGGATCCTGGCCCTTGGGAACTGGAGAGGGAGGGGGAGCAGTCCAGGGCTCAGCCAGGGCCACAGGAGCCCATGCCCGGAAGGCCAGCCAGGCTCAGGGACGGGTTGGCTTGCAGCTCCTTGTGTCGGGAGGGAGCACAGCAGCCGCAGCCCCCACCCTTTGGCCTTGTGTTTTTCCCTAGGGGATTTGCCCAAGCAGGTCAAGGTGAAGAAGCTGGCCAAGCTGAAGTCCTTGGACGCCAAGCCGGGTAAGGAGCAAGGCTCTGGCTCTGTCCCCAGGGGCCGCAAAGGTGGGCCTCAGGGTGCCTTGAGGAGCCTCTCGGGGGCTCTCCCAGCCCCTGCTGGTGGGGGGCTGCATCAGGTGCCTCTCACTCACCTGGGAAACACAGGGGGCTCCATGGCGTTCCCTGCGAAGGACCCTCCTGGCCTCACTTCCTGGGGGGGGGGGTGTCTCTGGCTGCAGGACTTTACACCTCCTACAAGACCTTCTTGCACAAGGACAAGAACCTGATCAAGCAGCTCTTGAAGGTGAGCGGGCGCTGCGGGTGGGGAGGGGCTGGTTGCTTGGAGCCCAGTTCCCCCCTGGGGGTCAGAGCCGTGCAGGGAGAGGCCAGTGGCCCCACAAGCGCAATGACCCCCCCTCCCACCTTGCAGGGCATCCACAAGAAGCAGCCCTCCGACGCCCAGAGCGCCCTGCTGCGGCGCCACCTCCTGGAGCTCACGCAGAGTTTCATTATTCCCCTGGTGAGTAGCGGCAGCTGGAGGGGGGCAGGTGCCCCCTCCCCCCAGCCTCGGCCTTCCCAGGGAAATGCGGAGGCCTGGAGGACAAGGGAGCACAGGGGGAAGGCAGCCTTTGACTGACGTGGGCATGGAGGTGCGTCCCCCTCCCTGTTGCCCCCACAGACTGGCAGCCAGGGCGCTCTCTCCCTGCCCTACGTGGGGCCTGGGGGCCTTCTGCATGCCCAGCAGGTTCTCTTCCATGGGGGGGCCATGGGAGGTTGCTGTCCTCCTGCTGCCCCCTGGGAGGAGGCTGCCTATTTCAGGCCATCTCACCCCCACCCCCCACCCCTGGAGCTGCATGACTGTCGGGGGGGAGGCCTCTTCTCGGCAGAGCTGAAAGGGGGTCCTCTGATTTCTCCCTCCCTCCTGGCCTTCTCTAGGAGCACTACATGGCGAGCCTCATGCCACTACAGAGGGCCATCACCCCCTGGAAGGTATGTGGTCGGGTCCCCCCCCCCCGCTCAGTTCTGAGCTCTCAGGGCTGCCCTCTGGTGCAGCACCAGTGGGTCTTCACCCCCTGGGTCACCCGCAGGCTCCTCTGGCCCGGCTGCTGTAGGGGCCAGTCCTGCAGGGCGCATGCAGGCAAGTGGAACAACTGGCTGAGCGCATGCTCTGCGGACCACAGTGGACTTTGTGGCTCCAGCCCCCTGGCCGGAATGGGTGTCGCTCGGCTGTGGGAGGAGGTTGAGGCATGCCAGGCTGAGCATGGCTCCCCTGCATGGAAGGAGGGAGTGCCCAGTTTGCCACGGGTTCATTCTCTCTCTCTCTCTCTCTCTCTCTCTCTCTCACGTGCTCAGAACCCCCCTCAGATCCGCCCTTTCCAGCAGGAGGACTTCCTCAAGACCCTGGAGCATGCTGGGCCTCAGCTCACCTGCGTGCTGAAGGGGGACTGGGTGGGCCTGTACAGGTAGGCCTTGGGCTGGCAGAAAGCTCCCGACTGGGACAGCTCAGCCCCAGGAGGGCTCAACCAGGGGGGAGGTGGCTGATCCCATACAAACCCCAATGCTCTTCCCTGTGTGGGGAAAGCTAGGGTGTCAAGGAGCAAAGCAGGCAGGAGCCCTTAGGAGCAAGATGTTCAGCATCGGGGAGTTGGTCCTATGGGGGAACCTCCAAACTCACTCCAATCATATTTCGAAATAGTACACAATCCAAAAAGAAGGCTGCTTTTTCCCTTAAACTGTGGGTTAGCTGTTCACTCCTGAATCTGGTGAGAGGCCATTCCCTGGGGACCTCCTTTTCTACAAGCAGGGAAGGGGACATTGTAGCTATTAGCAGCAGGCCCCCTCGCCCGTCTCACAACAGCCCTTGGGGGCAGCCCTAGAGGAAGAGGGCCAGACTTGGTGTGGGAAGCTGCTGCTGCCTCTTTCCGAGCCTGAGTTGGGGTCCACAGCTCAGCTTTCCTTGCCAGCCCTGCCTGGGACCTTCTGCACGCGAGGGAGAGGCTCTGCCCCGGAGCTCCAGCCCTGCCCTGGTCATGTGCCAGAAGAGGACAGCCGAGGGTAGGAGGGAGAGAGCAAGAGAGGGAAGGAGCTGGCTCTGTCTGCATCACGTCACTCAGAAAATGGAGCTCCCTCTTGCTGACATCCCGGCTCCTTGGCAGACGTGGCTTAGGCTGCAGTCCTCCCCTGGCGCCCCAAATCCCCTGGCTCGGCTCCTTGCACACCCCACTCTGGGCCGCTTCCCTCCACTGGGTCTCAGCTGCAGATCTCAGCCTTGATAAGCGCCGGACCCTCCCTGCCCATCGCAAATGGGACTCGGCCATCCCTCACTCTCGGGGCCACTGAGGACTGGAAGCCAACGAAGGCCCGGCAGGCCTTGCAGGACCCAGTTTGCTCCTGTGGTTTAAGGACTAGGCCGAGCCTCTGTCTGAAACCCCAGCCCGCCCCCCCCGTGGCCCCTTTGCAGCACCCACCCAGCCCCCTTCTCTCCCCACCACCAGGCGCTTCTTCCGATCCCCGAACTTTGATGGCTGGTACCGCCAGAGGCACCGGGAGATGATGCACAAGCTGGAGGCCCTGCACTTGGAAGCCATCTCAGAGGCGGTGCGTGGGGAATGGGAGGGCGAGGGGGGGGCTCCTGCATTGGGGGGGCTGCCCACACGCCCTCCTTCCGCTTGGGGCTGCTATACTTTGGGCAATCTCAGCCCTCAGGGGTTTGCTGCTGCTGCTGCCTGCGAGGCCAGCACTTTCCTGGGCGATTCAGCCTCAAACAATCGGCACTGGTCCCGGTCCCCAGTCCCCCCCCCCCTGGCTGCTGCTGCTTTACCTGACCAGGTTTCCTGGGTGGAGATCAGAGCTGGGCTCGCATCACCGCCTTCGGGCAGCAGCAAGGCTGGAAAGGAGATGGGCATTTGCTCCATTTCCTTGACTAGTATTTCTTCGCCGTCCGCTTGAGGGCTTTGCAGAGTCCAAGCGTCTGCTGCTCAGCATTTCACAAAGAGCCAAGCAAGACACACCTGGGCTGGGCTCCTCTCCAGCTAAGTCGGGCTCAGATTTACCCAGACAGCCCCCCCCCCGTGCTTTGCAAGATTCCTAGCAGGTGCGCCAGAAAGTGGCACCAGGATCAGGGCCGCCGTTGCCCAGCTCTGCTCTGGGGGGGGGGGAGCAAGCAAGGAGGTGTCTTCCCAGCTGAGTCAGCTACTCTTCCCACAGAACATCCGGTCCTGGGTGAAGGACAAGTCTGAGGTTGAGGTGGTCGACCTGGTCCTGAAGCTCCAGGAGAAGCTGGTAAGCAGGATGCTCCCAAGCGAGTTGTGCCTGATGGATGGAAGGTGCTCAGATCAGGGCTCTCTTCTCGAGGGAGCAGAGCGGAGCCTGGCTGGCTGGCCTCTCCAGACTCTGGCCAGGCCTGTTTCAGCCTTGGGAATCCCCTAAGGAAATCTCAGGGGACCAGAGATCCCTCCGCTAAACTTTGGCATGTGGGCAACAACCAGAGTCCTGAAGGAGGAGGAGATCCTGTTGGGTCGCCAGGCGATGGGTTGGTGCCCGTCTGTGGGAGCAGGCAGGCAGGCAGTTGGCGCCTGGTGAGCATCCCCTGTTGCGAAATGGAGAGAGGAGCAGCTTCTCTCAAGGTGGGCACTTGGTACGTCAGAAAGAAATGGTGATACAGACGTTGGAAAGGACGGGCTGCCCAGATTATGGGGCGGCTTCAGTCAGTCAGTCACTTTTAATGACCCGATTCTGCCTCTCCCACTGGACTGGTCTTCAGAATATAAGAGCCTGAGACTGGATCAGGCCACAGGGGCCCATCTCAGCCAGCATCCTGTCCTTAGTGGGCAGCCAGATGCCCCCCCCCCAAGCAGGATCTGGGCCCAGGAGCAGCCTTCTCCCCTCCTGTGCTTTCCAGAAAATGGCGCTCGGAAGCATTTTTCCATCTGACTCTGGAGGGCAGAGCCCCCTCCTCCTCCTCCTCCTCCATTAATGTGTTTTTTCAAGCCACAGCCACCTCCTGCGGCAGGGAATTCCAGAGTTCAGCTCTCTGCTGCCTTAACTCTTGTGCCTTCCCTCCCCCGGCAGGTGCGCGCTAGGTGCCACCGCCTCCCCGTGAAGGAGGAGATTCTGCACCGGGTGGGCCTCTACATCGCCACCACCGTCGGGTCGCTGCCGGAGGACCTCCAGGCCGTCCTGGGCCCCCAGTAAAGGCTGCCTGGGCCGGAGGAACCCAACTGTGGGGAGGCAGCTGCCCCCCATCTTGGCAGGCTGGGCCTGGAGTGGGGCGCCCCGTGGGCTCTTGGAGGGGGCCGCCCTTCCTCCCCACAGAAGCTCTTCTGCCTGCAGGACCCTCTCCTGCCAGTTGCTGCGCCCACGTCTCCCCTGTGCCGGAGAAGGCAGAAATGTCTTCCGCAAGGCAGGCAGTGGCCCTGGCGTGAGCAAGCCCCTCTCCTTCATGGCCCTGCGTGAGGGCAAGAGGCAGTCCCTCCACCCTGCCCCCCCAAACCCCTTCCCCCCCCATGTGTGTCTGGATGTGCCTGCTGTGCAGCGGCAGTAAATGAATATGTGTTGGTCGTCAGGAGCCTTTGCTGCTGAGCTTTGCCTCGGCCATCTTTATTTATTGCCTTTTTACACCCCCCCTTGTCTAAGCCAGAGGTTCCCAATGCGGGGGGTAGTGCCCCCCTTTGGGGGGGCAATAAGATTCCCCGACGGGGCGCTGGAGGAGTAAAGGATCACCAGTCTTTGAAACGCTGGCGTCACTGGATCCAGTTCACCCGCTTTGTTGAATTAAACTCAGTCGTTTTAACAGGCTTTGGAATAAATGTGCAATTAATTGGTCTTGTTTTTAATTTCATTTGTTCTTCTGGAGTGGGTGGTGCAAACTGCTCTTCTGAATAAAGCTTTTTATAGGGAAACTGGCTGGCAAATGTTGGGAATGGGAATGGGCTGAGCTGAAGGACAGAAGCGAAGAATGGGCCCACAATCTCACCAGTGCTGCTACCGGTAGACAAGGGTTCATGGGTTCCCTCTTCACCCACAAGTGGGCTGCCTCAGGGCCCTCTCCTCTCCGCCAGCCTTTCCAGCATCTGCATGAGGCCGCTGGGTGAGATCACCAGGACGTGGACGGTGCCCCGATTGAGCTCCCCTAAATCGGAAGTGGGGAAGGCAGGGCACGTCCTGTGTGAGTGTCTGCAGGATGGATGGCGGTCAATGGATGGAGGTGCTGCTTCAAGGGGGCAAGCGGGTGGGGCAGGTCGAGGGGAAACCCTCCAGGTAAACAGGGCAGAGGCCATAGAGGGCTTTGGATTCTGCTCGGGAACATACTGCAAACCAGTGTAGATCCTTGTGGGCTGATGTTGCATGATCCCGGTAATTCTGTACAAGCTTCCCCCAGTAAAACTCCCTATGTAAGGCGTGCCTGCTCCGGGCCAGATTTAGGTTTGATGAGGCCCTTAGCTACTGAAGGTAATGGGGCCGTTTACGTGTCCAGCTGTCCTTTGTCAGCAACAAATGGTCACTGTTTTTTTGTTGTTGAATATATGCTATATGGTCATTGATGGACCTAACAGTGGTATTTGAGGGAGCAGGTGGGACCCATGGCTTACATCCTAGGAGCCTACACAACACAAAACACGGCTGCTGTAAGTAGGTTTTATTTTATTTGTTTTTTATGGTTTGGGGGGGCCAAGAGAGTGAAGCCCTAAGCTGGAGCTTGTTTAGCTTATATGTAAATCGGGCACTGCTCCTGTGCCCTGATGCAAGTGCCCCCCCCCCAGCTTCCTGCAGGTATTCTTCAATCGACAGAGAGCAGCGCTTGTCGGCTGTTTCCGTTTTGGCCATTGGGGGGCGCTGCGGAGCCACGAATTTGACAGCTTCGGATTCATAATAATAATGAATTTATTATTTATACCCCGCCCATCAGGGTATAAACGGCGGGGGGGGGCTTCTGACAGGTTAAAGGGGAGCTCGGGGCGCAGGCCCTGATGGGAACAACCATGGGGTCTGGGGAAGCTTTGGTGAGAAGTGTTGTGCTTTAAGTAGGGTTGCCATATTCCCCGAAGTGAAAATCGGGACAGAGTTTTGAGCGGTTTGGTTTTGCTTTTGGCTTTTTTTTAGCCCTAGCTTTAAGGCAACATTTCGAGGCACTTCTGTGCATGCATCTCGGCAAGATGGGGCGCAGAAGGGCAGGCGGGCAGCAACGTCTCCTCCAGGAGCAACAGCTGCGAGGCTCTTGTCCTGCTTGCAGAGCCTTTCCCCCTGCGAGCTCCTCCTCCTGTTTCTGGCCCGGGGAGAGGGCAGCTCGGCCCGCAGCCAAGAGCCCCCCCCCCCACAATAGAGCACCTCGCGAGGGGCTCCTTGTTTGTGCACAATTCCCTCGGCTCCTGCTTTCGGGAGGGAGAGGGGGGAGCCTGCTGCGCTCGGGTTTGGTTTGGTCAGACTCCCGTAGTTTGGTCAGACTCATGTTGGTGGCTTCAAGAACACTGTCCAACCATCTCGTCCTCTGTCGTCCCCTTCTCCTAGTGCCCTCCATCTTTCCCAACATCAGGGTCTTTTCCAGGGAGTCTTCTCTTCTCATGAGGTGGCCAAAGTATTGGAGCCTCAGCTTCAGGATCTGTCCTTCCAGTGAGCACTCAGGGCTGATTTCCTTCAGAATGGATAGGTTTGATCTTCTTGCAGTCCATGGGACTCTCAAGAGTCTCCTCCAGCACCAGAATTCAAAAGCATCAATTCTTCAGCGATCAGTTTTCTTTATGGTCCAGCTCTCACTTCCATACATCACGACTGGGAAAACCATAGCTTTAACTATACAGACCTTTGTCGGCCAGGTTATATCTCTGCTTTTTTAAGATGCTGTCTAGGTTTGTAATTGCTTTTCTCCCAAGAAGCAGGCGTCTTTTAATTTCGTGACTGCTGTCCCCTTCTATTTGCCAGGAGGTGATGGGACCAGTGGCCATGATCTTAGTTTTTTTGATGTTTAGCTTCAGACCATATTTTGCGCTCTCCTCTTTCACCCTCATTAAAAGGTTCTTTAATTCCTCCTCACTTTCTGCCATCAAGGTTGTGTCATCAGCATATCTGAGGTTGTTGATATTTCTTCCAGCAATCTTAATTCCGGCTTGGGATTCATCCAGTCCAGCCTTTTGCATGGTGAATTCTGCATATAAGTTAATTAACCCCTTTAAAAAAACCTCTAATACCCCTCCTGATTTGCCCCTAAAACTCTGGTGCACCACAACTGAATACAGACCCTTCCTCACAGACTGCCTTTCTCTGCATTCAAAACCAAAATCACTCTTTGATACAGGGCCGTCTTAAGCGCCCCTGGCGCTGTGGAACAACGGATCCCTCCGGCGCCCCCCTGCCCCGTTTACCAGCGCGGTGGGTGGCCACAGGCGCGGCGGGTGGGCAGGCACAGCGTGGTTGTCGAACCGGCGGACCGGGCGGGCACAGCTCGCGGCGCGCTCCTGGCGGGCCGGCGCCGTGGTGCCCTGCACCACCAGGGGTCTACCTAGAGCCGGCCCTGCTTGGATAGAAGCTATTTCTCAGGTGGCTAGTCCTGGTCTTTATGACCCTATACATCCTTCCAGAAGGCAGAAGCTGAAAGAGACCATTTCCGGGGTGCACACTATCCTGCACAATATCTACAGCTTTCTTATAGCACCTGGAGGCACAGGGGGAAGGTGGCCTTCGACTGATGTGGACCATGGAGGCACGGCCCCCTCCCCGTTGCCCAGGGCTCTCCCCACCCTAAGCCAACTGAGAGGAAAGAAAAGGATGCTCTTGGAGACAGGAAGGGAACCCAGCTTAGTTTACTCAGAGTAGACCCACTGAATTGGGGGAGATGGATGCATAAAGTGCCCAGTTATGTGCAAACACCCTGCTAAGAATAACAATAATTTATTACTTCTATCCCACCCCCTTGACAGGGTTGCTCCAGTCCCTCTGGGTGGCTTCCAGCATAATAAAAGTGTAGCAAAAATGTCAAACGCTAAAAACTTCCTGCACGGCCAAAGCTCCATAGGCCAAATCCCACACAATGTTTTTCAATGTCTACCAAACACATTTCCACATGAGCGTCTCCCATCTTCTGTCGAGTAAAAGAACACCAGAGAAGCTCCACATGGCAGAACCATGTCAGGCGCTGACTCTTCAGAGGAGGAGAGGCAAAACAGCTCATTTTAAACCTTCAAATAAAGTATTACGATTTTGCACCTGAAAGAGGAAGATCTTGTACAAACGATGTGAGTGGTATTAGAGAGTTTGTGGCGATGGGTCATCTTGCAGAAGAATGATCCGTGGTGGCAAAGGGCTTCAAGCGCCTGGCAGGATGCGCTCCTTTTCCCTGCCTAGACCGTTCCGAGCCCGGTGGGCTAATAACTGCAGCCAGCAAAGGGGATGGGCAGCAGAGCCAGCAGGAAGGCTAAGGAAAACTTAGTGCCAACACAAAATTGTAGTTGGAAGGGACTCCAGGGGCCCTGCAATGCAGGAATCTGATGCTCACCGTAGGACTTGAACCCACAACCCTGAGCTTTAAGAGTCATGCTCTACCAACTGAGCTATGCCAGCTCAGCCGAAAGTCCGTTTTAAACGCGTATAGATTCCTCCACTAAAGTGTTGCATGGCGATAAAAACCAGAGTCCTGAAGGAGTAGGAGAGCCTTCTGGGCTGGCAGGTGATGCAGCGCAGGCAAGTAGGTGGCGTCTGATGAGCATCCCTGGAGGGAGGGAGGGAGGGAGGGAGGGAGGGAGGGAGGGAGGGAGAGAGAGAGAGAGAGAGAGAGAGAGAGAGAGAGAGAGAGAGAGAGAGAGAGAGAGAGAGAGAGAGAGAGAGAGAGAGAGAGAGAGAGAAGGAAGCTTCTCTCAAGATGGCCTGCCCAGCTGCACTTTTTGCATTAGAAGGACATGATGCTACAGACTTTTAAAAGGATTAGCTGCACAGTGCACAGTTCACAGGGGCGGTTTCAATAAGTCAATCAAAAGCATTTTCAGTGTATTAAACCAGGGGTTTCCAGCCAGTGTCTTTCTTCCTTCCTTCCTTCCTTCCTTCCTTCCTTCCTTCCTTCCTTCCTTCCTTCCTTCCTTCCTTCCTTCCTCCCTCCCTCCCTCCCTCCCTCCCTCCCTCCCTCCCTCCCTCCTCTGATGCCCTGTAGCGCTGTGACGGCGAACCTATGACACGCGTGCCGCCAGTGCTGACACGCGAAGCCATTTTCACTGACACGGGAGCCGAACGCTTCCAGCTTCCATCGCTAAGCAGGGGGCGTGTTTCGGCCCCCTGCTCCAGCCTATCCCTGCAGAGCCTCTTGGCTGGCCTATGGGGCCAGCTGGGGGGGCGGGGTTTGACTACATTTTGGCCGGCGCGGCAGCAGCATTCAAACCCTTTTTCTGCTGCTGCACCACATCGTCACCTGCCTTCGGAGGGATTTTTTTCTGCAGCCTCTGCTGAGCCTCATTACCTTCCTGCTTCTCCTGGGTAAGTATTGGCAATGTGAGAGTAGCTCAGTGCGTGTGTGTGTGGGGGGGGTGTAATTATTATTTTCGCTCTGCAGTCTTTGCCCTATCTCCGTGGAGTATTGTGTGCTGGTGTGTGGGGATGGGGGGAGAAGACCAGGCGAGCATAGCCATAGCTGCCAAGTTTTCGCTTTTCTCGCGAGGAAGCCTATTCAGCATAAGGGAAAATCCCTGTAAAAAAGGGATAACTTGGCAGCTATGGTTACAGGTAGGTAGCCGTGTTGGTCTGGATCGAAGTAAAATAAAAAAAATTCCTTCAGTAGCACCTTAAAGACCAACTAAGTTTTTATTTTGGTATGAGCTTTCGTGTGCATGCACGTATCTGAAGAAGTGTGCATGCACACGAAAGCTCATACCAAAATAAAAACTTAGTTGGTCTTTAAGGTGCTACTGAAGGAATTTTTTTTATTTTGGCAGCTATGAGCATAGCTGAGCGTGAGGGAGGGGGCTGTTTGACTGTTCACGCTTTCTGTGAAGGTCTTTCGGGCTTGCATTAATTTCTCTGTGCTGCTGGTTGCTGCCTCCCCGCCTCTTTTATCCCCCCCCCCTTTCAATTTGACTGCCCCCCACCCTAAGTCCGCTAATTTCGCGTTTAGTGGGGTTTCCCCTGCTTTGCCAATTGTTTTGGTGCTTGAGTTCTGGACTGGAGGATTCCCTACCTGGGGGAATTTCTTGCAAGCAGCTGCCCTCTCCTCTGGGTCATTGCTGGGGTGGGTGTGTGGATGCTATTGAGAGGAATACTCAGCCTCCTTTATTTTTTTTGATTCCTAAAACTTTTAAGCATCTCTGCAGCCCCTTCCCGGCAACTTAATTACTCCTTGGTTATCATACCAAGTTCTTGGCTGGGAACAGTAATTGTTTTTTTTTCCTGCTGGGTACTTAAGGCCACATTGTGCAACTCTGCTGGATACTTAACGCCTATCAGCCGGCTACATTGAATCGCTTGTGCCTGCATAGCAACAGTAATGCTTCTCATTTGCAAAATAAAAAAATTCCTTCAGTAGCACCTTAAAGACCAACTAAGTTTATATTTTGGTATGAGCTTTCGTGTGCATGCACACTTCTTCAGATACACACTTCTTCTCATTTGGTACTGCTAAGTTCCTCAATTTATTTTAGTTCCCGTGTTTGCAATAATTGCTTTTTGCAACTTACATAGCTGCCAAGTTATCCCTTTTTTAAAGGGATTTTCCCTTATGCTGAATAGGCTTCCTTGCGAGAAAAGGGAAAACTTGGCAGCTATGTTGCTTTATCCTTGACCTGAGTGGCTTGTGTTATATTTGACAACATTGCTGAGTTTTCAAATTTAATTTTGCTTTAACTTATATACTTATTAGTTTGACGTTCTGCATTTGGTTTAAAGGAGAATTGGCCAGTGGGCTGGCTGTTTTTTTCTAGAACTCTTTCACAGGACAATTTTACAGTACAATAGTAAATTTATGTGTTTAGTTTCCACGATAATAACATATATTAGTATTAAATATATGGAAATTTATTATACAAATTAATAATTATATCGCAAGTGCAGCTACTGCTAGTGAAAATCTCATGCATTTTCCTTTCTATAGATAATTTAAAAAATTTAACCAATATTTTTATTATTACCACTTTATTTCCCCACCCTCCTCGTTTCCCCCCCTTAGCTAGACTTTTTACCATTTAAATTTTTCTTCCCACATTTTTTACCATTATTATTATTATTATTACGTTTACTTTTTAACTTCATTTTTTTTTAAATCCCCCTTTCCCCCCTCCCCCCAATATCAACACTTCTACATCACTATTATCACCCATCTCCCACTTTTAATACATAGACTCCCCCCTTCATTTTATACACCAAATCCCCTCCTTTACTCATCTCCTCCTTATCATCCTCACCTACCCCACTTCTCACCCCCCACTCCCACTTTTGTCACTGTTGTTTGACTGCTGGTTGGCCTGCCATTAAATTAAAACCTGCTTGTCTGACTGTTTTTGAGAGGAGAGCCTTTTCCCTCCCCCTCCCCACCCCTTATCTTTTTTAAAATAATAATAAGTAAAATACTGCGGTAGAAGGCTGGGTGGAACAAAGCTGGGAAGCTGTTAAAAATCTGAGAGACTGAAGCAGGAGATCGGTGGGCGCAAAAAAAAACAACCGCAAGGGAAAGAGGGGGGTCAATCCCAATGCATTTTAAAACTCCTCTCTCAAGGAGTGGGAGTGAGGGGAGAGGTGGGCTGAAGAGGGCCATGAGGAAGGCCTGAGCCCAGAGTCCCACTCATAGCTGCCAAGTATCCCGTATCCGCCGGGAAAACCCCTTTTTTCTTACCGTTTCCCGGCGGTCTCCCGTTTGGTGGAAAATCCCGGTATTGTCCCTTAAATTGGCTTCTGCCCGGCGGCCATTTTTCTGGTGCCGCTTTGCCCTTCTATGGGCACCAGAAAATGGCGGCGCCAGAAGTCGCTTCCGCACATGACCGGAAGTTGCGTGACGCGACTTCCGGTGGCGCTTCGCCCTTCTATGGGCATCAGAAAATGGCGCCGCCGGCGCCAGAAGTCGCTTTTACGTGTTTCCGGTCATGCGCGGAAGCGACTTCCGGCGCCGGCGGCGCCATTTTCTGGTGCCCATAGAAGGGCGAAGCGCCACCGGAAGTTGCGTCACGCAACTTCCGGTCATGCGCGCGCTGCCGATCCCGGATATTTACGACCCGGACTTGGCAGCTATGGTCCCACTGGGAAAGCCCTCTGGGTTTTGCCTTATTTTTCCCCTTTTTATTTTTATTTTTAAAAAACTTTAATAATTTTTTCTCTCCCCTTTTTCCTTTTTTTTTAAAAAAAAAACATCGTGAAATTATGGTTTTTTCTCAAAGTGACACACGACCTGAGTTATGCTCGGTTTTTTGGCAAAATTTGACACACCAAGCTCAAAAGGTTGCCCTCTAGCGTCTCTACCTCCCAAAGACTTCTGTGGCTGTTTGTTGCAGCAGCCCTGGCTGCAAGCTCCCTGGGCAAATGGTCCTCTGGGGCTGGCCAGGGGGTGCTGGTTGCCAGGAGCTGAGGCAGCCTCAGAGTAAACAAGCAGGTGGGTGAGGGAGCCCAGCCAGCCAGTCCACCAGCCCTTGCTCTTGGGGCCGGGCAGACAAGTGGGAGGCCAGGCCGGCAGGCGCTCTGCCGGCCTTCCTTGTGCTTGCTGTGTGTGGTGCCTGCCTGGGAGCCGAGGGTCCGGTGCGGAAGGGGAGCTGCTGCCTCCCAAGGTGAGTAAGGGGGTGGCCTCGCTTTCACCTTTGGCCTGTCTCTGTCAGGCCACCAAGACTGGGGCCATCCTCTTTCCAGGCCCCTGTAAGGCGGTGTGAGGAGGCACCTCTCTTTGGGGTGGGGCTCAGAGACCGGGGGGTGGCAGTGGCTGGCTGGAGGGCTCTCGAGGAGAGGGGAGGAAGATGAAGGAACACTTTACAAGAGAGGAAGTTTGACAAGGGGGGAAGGGCTGCTGGCTCTGCGGCCAAGGAGTGACCTAGCTGGGCCCCTGAGCCCCACAGGCAGCTGCAGAAAGAAGGTAGTCAGTCAGAGCCGTCTTTCCCATAGGGCTTAGTGATACGTTGTGCCAGGGCGCCAGCCTTTCAGGGGTGCCCCAGTGAGTGGGGGGAAGCTGTGTGGCTTTGCCGGTGGCCTCCCCTTTCCCTGCACGCCCGCCAGCTGTGCCTCACCAACAATATGGCTGACGGGCACGCAGCTTGCCTGCCAAGCCTCCCTCCCTCCCCCCACACCCCCAGTATTCCCTCCGTGAAAGTAGCATTTATTACTACTCTGGAGGAGGAGGCAGCAGTAAGATGAACATTTGGGGGCGCTGGGTTGATCTTTGCACCCCGGCACCGCATTTGCTAAAGACGGCCCTTTAGTCAGTCAAGGGAGCCGCTCTGGTCAAAACTGGAGTATCTTCAGAAGACCTGATTCTGCCTCTCCTAGTGGACTGAACTTAGGACAGGCTTCTCCAAACTGCGGCCCTCCAGATGTTTTGGTCTACAACTCCCATGACCCCTAGCTAAGAGGACCTGTGGTCAGGGATGATGGGAATTGTAGTCCAAAACATCTGGAGGGCTGAAGTTTGGGGATGCCTGACTTAGGACATAGGAAGCTGCTGGATCAGGCCAGTTGCCCATCTAGGCCAGCATCCTGCTTCACAGTGACCAACCAATGCCCCCATTGGGAAGCCCCAAAGCAGGGTTGGTGCCCCAGAGCCCTCTCCCCTCCTGCCTCTGGCTCAGAAGCTTGCTGCTTCCACCTACGGAAGCAGCGGCTGCTCCTGCCTTCACCCCCAGGTTCTCCTGGGCTGGGGGTGCTGAGCAGAGCCCTGTCCTGCCTGGGAAGAAAGAAGTCCTATGAAGGAGACAAGCAGCTTGGTCTGCCCCACTTGCCATCTCTCTCTGCCCCCAGCAGACAAGGGCTGCTAGCCGGGCTCCTTATCCTCCCTCTGAAACTTGTCCCTCCCTGCCTCCAGCCAGGCTTTGTCCCCGGGGCCCAGCAGAATATTTATTAGGAAAGTATTCTGATGGGTCTCAAACCCTTTAACTAATGGCCTGAGAGGAAAGCGGAGGCAGGCACAGGCACAATGTCAAAAGGAATAAATATAAGCTGGCCTATTGATGGGGAGTTGGGCTTTTAGAGCCAGCCCCAATTTTCTTACAGGTGTGTTAAGAAGCCATGTGGGGCTGAGTCCTGGTGTGCAAAGGCACTCTCTCCTCCCGTTCTGCGTGGCATCAGATAGCACAGTGAAAGCTCCGCATGCTGAAGCAGTCTACCTCTGAAGCTCCCCCGCCTTTTGGGCAGCCCCTGTAGGAAGCAGAGGGCTGGGCTGGGTGTGTCTGGGCTGCTTCCTGAGGTGTCTAGCGTCGGGGCTAATCCTGCCACTGGCAAAATTACTGGGAAAAAATCCTTACAAGCCCAGAGCTGGAGGGGTTTGCACCCTCTGCCCCACCCTGGAGGGAAAGAGAAGCAGAGCTGGGCCCTGCCTGAATCTCACAGCATTTCTTGCAGATTTTAGCAGAGGTTGGATGGCTGACTGTGGGGAATTTTTGAGCTAAGATTCCTGCATTGCAGGGGGTTGGACCAGATGTCCCTGGGGGTCCCATGTTCCTGCCAGCCAGGTTGTTGTTGTTTAGTCGTTTAGTCGTGTCCGACTCTTCGTGACCCCATGGACCATAGCACGCCAGGCACTCCTGTCTTCCACTGCCTCCCGCAGTTTGGTCAGACTCATGTTGGTGGCTTCGAGAACACTGTCCAACCATCTCGTCCTCTGTCGTCCCCTTCTCCTTGTGCCCTCCATCTTCCCCAACATCAGGGTCTTTTCCAGGGAGTCTTCTCTTCTCATGAGGTGGCCAAAGTCTTGGAGCCTCAGCTTCAGGAAATGTGCTTCCAATGAGCACTCAGGGCTGATTTCCTTCAGAATGGATAGGTTTGATCTTCTTGCAGTCCATGGGACTCTCAAGAGTCTCCTCCAGCACCATAATTCAAAAGCATCAATTCTTTGGCGATCAGCCTTCTTTATGGTCCAGCTCTCACTTCCATACATCAGCCAGGAGGGTCCCCTAAATAAAGCAGGCCTGGGCGTGTGTGCAATGGACTTCGGTCGCTCCTCCTGGGCTGCGACTCTCGAAACACAAACAGAAAAGGAGAGAGGAGGGAGCGCCTTATGCGAGGCTTTGCCAGGGTTACAAAGAGCTGAGCTGCATAATAAAGGCGCGCAGGGTGGGGGCTCCTCCTGAGCAAAAGCACTTTGCCAGTCCCTTCCTGAGAGGGGAGGGGCAGTTGTCTCTGCTCTGCAAATGCTGCCTCAGTGGTGCTTTTGGGAATCCAGTGGGTCTCCTCTCTCCCCCTCCATAGGGCATGTTGGGAAAAGGGGGATCCCAGGGCTGCAGGGGAGGGTGCCTGGGGCCCGGGGGGGCAGATTAACCCATGCAGGGATGGGGGACCCCCAAGTTGTGGGGTGTAAAAGACAAGAGCTGTCAAGTACAACATCCCTAGAGTGGACATAAAAGGGGATGTCTGGACCAGCCAGTCGGGACTTCCTGTTTCTCCTAGGCTGGGACAGACTTCCGCTGCATGTGACTAGAGGTGGGCGTGGCCTCACCTGTGCAGGTAACAAAAGAGCAGGTCTGGTCAGCCATCTCTCTCTCTCTATTGGACCACATTCAAAGAAGCAGCATCTGCTCAGCCTAATATGCTTTGTCCAGCCAAGAGAGAACAAAGGGACTGTCTCCTTATGGGATAGTTTCCAGGTGTATGTTACTTTTCTAAGTTAAGTCTGCCTTCTGGGACCCAATTGTGAACAGAATGTGTGAGTAAGCTCTTTTTATACTTTTATAGAAGACTGTGTCGTGTCTTATCTTTTAGGAGGGAATAAAGGGAAAATACCAGGACAGTTATTATAGAGGCTTTAGCGAGCCTGAGGAAATGCATCCGCTGTAAGTTTAAAAGGGGGGTGTTACTCTGCTAAATTGTGGAATTGGTTAACACAAGTTGGAAAGGATATAATCAAACAAGATATCCTCTCCTGCATCCCACACAATTCAGGGTGCAGAGGGTCCTGCCAGGGAGGAGCGAGGTCTCAGGAGGGTGGCAGCTCTGCGCTTTCTCTGCCTGGCTCCTTTGGGGACGGGTCTTTGGGTTCGGACAGGAGCTCCCAGGCTGGTTCATCCCTGCCCATTCTGCATGGTCAGTTTCCCGTAAAGAGGGCTAGACACTTGCTTCTCCTTTTTCCATTTTCTTTTTGAAGACAGCTCAGAGTCTGCCTTGTAGTGGAGTCCAGCCCTGGTTCCTAGGAAGACTCACCCATGTTTGCTCAGGGAATGTTTTTCTCCTCCAGGCAATATGTCAGTTTTGTAACAGAACAATGTATTTGCTTTGTAGAATTTCCTACCACCTCTAATTCGGACAGACAGAACTTGGCAGAAGATCAAGGGATTCCTTCATCTCTCTTGGAGGCTTCCTGAGAGCAAAGATGGATGAGCAAGACTCAGCTGGTCCTGAAGGAGGAAGAGGCCATGCCGTCAGAACTGGGAGCAGTGGGGGATTCTGGGGAAACGCTGTGCAGAAGATCCTGGGTGAGGAGGACACTCTCCGCTCCGAGGTGCAGAGCCAGCAGTTCCGGCAGTTCTGCTGCCAGGAGGCCAAAGGACCTCGTGAGGTTTGCAGCCGACTCTACAACCTTTACCATCGATGGCTGAAGCCAGAAAGGCACACGAAAGCTGAGATGCTGGACCTGGTGATCTTGGAGCAGTTCCTGGCTGTCCTCCCCCCAGAGATGGAGAGCTGGGTGAGGGAATGCGGAGCAGAGACCAGTTCCCAGGCGGTGGCCCTGGCCGAAGGTTTCCTCCTGAGTCAGGCAGAGGAGAGGAAGCAGGTGGAGAAGCAGGTGAGAGAGACTTTCCTCTAGATACTCCCAAGAGGCTTCGAACAGGAGGGAGAGGATCCCTAAATTCTCTACTAATGGCTCCTCCTCTTTAAAAAAAAAATCCAAGGAATGAGATTGTATACCCCTCAAGTTTTTTCCTGTGTCACTGCTAATCCTTTTCTGTTTTTAATCCTTGTTTCTCTTTCAGGAAAAGGATCTGTTTGCAGGATTGGGCCTGGATTCCTCTGAGACAGAGAGGACTCTGTGCGACACCAGAGATTGGCCACTGGGTAAGGAGGAAGTAGATTTTCTCTGTTTGGTCGCATTCTGTGAATCTTGAATCTAATTTGTGGTTTCTTTTAATCTTTTAATCTTTTTTGTTTTTGGAAAGACAAGTGGGGCCCAGAGCCCCAAGGAGGGGAGATGTATTTTTACAAAACTATAATATGAAATGGGTGCAAAGGTCAACATGCCCTTGGTGAGTGAGACTTTTGTGAAGGGCCAGCTGGAGTTAGAGAGGCACTGCTGAACCTCTCAGGTGAGCATTCCCTCTTGGCTTCCCACTTACTTCTGTCTCCCGCAGGTGACCAGGTGATGTCAGCAAAACCTCCTCCTGCATCTTTACCTGGTGGTGAAGGAGAAGCAATGGCTGTGGAAGCAGATCAGGTAGAAGGAAAGAGCATTGTGGGGAAGGGGGCTGAGGGGTGGGGCAGCCAGGGTCCCTCCAGACCCAAACAAATCTCTCTCCTCCTCTGGGCTTCTGTCAAAACCACCCTTAAAAAGGCTGGAAATGCCATTTGAGAAGGTTAATGTGCAGAGAATAAGGATCAGCCACCTTGCCTTAACTTGCCTTTTGAATGTCGCTAGTCTGATTTATCAGTCATTATAATTTTATTTCTAGATTGATCTAGAACAGCCACCTCACCTTAACTCGCCTCTTGAATGTCGCTAGTATGATTTCTCAGTCATTGCAGATATACAGTGGTACCTCGACTTACGAAGACGATCCGTTCTGCGGCCGTCTTCGTAAGTCGAGGTTTCCGGATGTCAAAGCGCCGCTTGTGCGCATGCGCAAAGTGCGATTCC